>NC_059377.1:3461540-3761540 GCF_019703515.2 Myxocyprinus asiaticus
GCAGCAATATAATGCACAGTAATAAATAGCAATTTTTACCGACATTTAAAAAAAAAAAGGTTTTCACTAAAACTGTTTAAAGCATATCAAATTCCACACAGGAATTCTGTGAACCTTTTTTAGTGGTGGAAACAAATCATTCTGTCAGTGTTTTCGACCAATTCACTGAAGCAGACAGTTAGAAAGAACTGATTTGCAGCAATGAATTGAACATACCAACTCTAACTGCGTTTATTGCTACCGAGATTGAAATCGGACAACTAAAATATCCCTGTCTTAGCATGCTTATTCACAGTATTCATGATAAACTCATCTCAGTATTCAAAATTTCAGTTACATTTTTATCAGCAACAATGTAATATTGATTATATCTTAAATATTTTAGATATATCGCCCATCCCTAATGTAGATTTGATAGAGCACAACAAACTCATGGCCTCTATCTCTCTTGGTAACTCCAGTGTCTTTCCATTATGTTCTCTTTGACAGCTCGTCCCACATCACTCCCGGTGCTAATTCAACTTCTAATGCACACCTTGATATTTTCATGGTCAATTTTAACAGCTTTTGTACAATGGGATCAATAACTGTTTTTCAGCACTTCGCTCAAAAAAGGGCTTCAGGGAGTTGTATTTGTATCGCTCAATTTGAAAACAGTGTTTTGTCATATTTTCTAAAAAGTACTTCACAAGGCAATAGTTTCTAGTCAATATTTCAAAAGTGATTCGGTAAATTATTCTGTCGTCCTACTAAATAAATAAGCTTGAATAATCAATGATTACCCTCAATAAAATAACATGAGTAATTAATTGAGGAAAAAAAAGTTAAGGCAATTCTTTCTAAAAAAGTTAGCATTAGCTTCCTGCTAGAAATTCTCTGATTTTGGTGCAATAGAAGGCTTAGGGCACATGTGAAGGATGGGTGTCTTTCTGTGCATTTCTCTGTTGTTTAGGTCTGGCTCAACCAAAACATAATCAGCCTGATCTCATGAAAATTACATGACTGTGACACATTTTTGCGAAATGACATTACGTGGTTTATAACATGCATTACATGCAGTTCTTATGTGAAATGTCCACTGTGTGGTGCTAAAAGTGAGTTAAATGTTCTCCCAAACAGATGAGGTTTTGAAGGTTTATGCTCTATCGAGTTTTAAATCAATAAAACCGAAATCCCTACCCTAAAACTTAAACTAAACCTAACCGATAGTGTCAGAAAAGCAAATGTGAGATGAAAAACACAATTGCTGTAGCAACCACATCATTTCGTGGTGCTTTTATGTCACATTCAGCTTATGTGTCAACTCATACCCCGGTCCTTTGCATTGCAAGGGCAACGTTCTGTCAGTATACTCTGCAATTTGGTTGCATTTGAACAAACTCATAAATGTAGTTGGTTATGTATTGCTAATGTTAAACTGTATCACCTTACAAGTCATGCACAATAGTGAAAGTGTTTAGATGTCATAAGATAGCATTGTGTGAAAAGTGTTTATGAACTGTTAATCTGCTATTTTACTCGTGATTTGCGTGAAAGTCGTTGTTGTAGCGCCTCTAGTGTTTATTTCACAAGGAAACTGCCGTGATACGTACAACAAGCCAAGTAAAGCTCATTTGGCAGAAAAATGTAGGTATAGTAACATGATTTAATGAGACCAGGTTTAATGTGATGTAAACAATGCCCTTAAATGAGGAATTAGGTATACTGTCTTTCCTCTAGAATGTAGCCAAATGACATTTGTCATAATTTATGAAATTTAAGTCATAGGAATAAATTAAAATCTAATAAATATTAACTGACCAATATGCTGATCATGTAAGTATCAGGGTTGACAGTAAAGAAAGAAAAATAATATTAAATGCCTAATATCATATTAAGAGTTGGTGTCGCTATTCATTGCTAATTACAAAATGATTTACACATACCCTTCCAGTCAAATGTTTGGACACACCTACACATTCTTTATCATAACTATTTTTCACACTATAAAATAACAGAAAAGTCATCAAAACTATGAAATAACAACTGGTAGTATAGGAATTATTTTGAGGAAAAAAAAGTGAAATCAGAACTAGGGATGCACCGATGCCATTTTCTCTTCCAATTTCGATATCAGAAATCTCAGTATTGGCCGATACCAATCCCGATCCGATACCAGTGTTGTTTTTTTGCATAATCACTTTAGAAAATCTTTGCCTCATTGTGTGTAACTAATTGGGGTACACTTTAATAATAATAAAGTATTATTATTATTATTATTAAAATACAACAGTAATATATTTCAGTCATGCACCTTTAACTTGAAAACCCTCTGGTTTTTATTTGGACGATCGGAATATTCCAGGAAGTCCTGCAAGTGTCTGTATGAGGCTACTTCACAGAGGTTTAATTGGCTTCTTATTCGAATTCTGGACAAATGCTCCCCTGGTGCTGTTCTAAATGCATTTTATAAGTGAACCGAACTATTGAGCATCTACATCTGAGATGTTGTTCATGAGTAGCACTCAAATATGAAAATAGCCACGACCACTTCACCAGCCTGCGCGTGCTATGTATGCGTGTCAACAGAGCAGCGCCACTCACTAACGTGCTGTTGTATGCATACTATACATTTACTTTTGCGATTCACAAAGCTATAGTATAAGTGGCTTTGAATAAAAATGCTTTTATGGTTCTTTTATGTCAGTGTTGGAGCTTGACAGTAATGAACATGACTAACGCACAGTATCGGATTTGGATCGGGCTCGTCGGACCAATACGCGAACCATCTAAAAACATCAGTATCGGAGCCAACACCGATCCAGGTATCGGATCGGTACATCCCTAATCAGAACTAATATGAGCTTCTTCAAAGTCGTCACCCTTTGTGTAGATTCCAGCTCTGTTTATTCTTTCATGCCTTCGCGTCTGAGACCGTTAACCCGCGCATCTTATCATGTGGCTTGAGCGCGTTGCCACGGAGACATAGCGCGTGTGGAGGCTTCACGCCATCCACCGCGGCATCCATGCTCAACTCGTCACGCACCCCACCGAGAGCGGAAACCACATTATAGTGACCACAAGGAGGTTACCCCATGTCACTCTACCCTCCCTAGCAACCGGGCCAATTTGGTTGCTTAGATCAAAAGGTTTTTAAGATCATGAAAAAACAATTACAATCAAGTATGTCCAAACCATTGATTGGTACTGTATGTTATTGAGGGACAAAAAAGGCACACACACACACAACCACAAGACTCTGTGAGTCAGGGATCTCATGTCTTTGACACTCAATACCAGTGAGGTGAATTTGATCTCTGCCTCTGTGTCATTCTTGCCTGGAGCCTCATAATGCTGAATCTTACCGGTAATCCTTTCCATTACGCTCCTGACAGACTTGCGCTAAGCCTGTTATGTTTTTGTGGCATCAGAGGAAAAATGAATTCTCTGGGACAGAAACTGCTAGTCATTTTGTACGAATTTACAGGCATATCTGACAAGAACCTTTGTGGCAGTAGTATCTCTGTCCCTTTAAACACAGAACATATCCTTTTTTTTAAGTGACAAGGGACAGTAATATTTACATTTATTATGCTGTGTGTTTATTTTTCTTTGGCGTTTTACCCTTTTTCAAGTGGGGGATTCTTTTAAATGACAGAACCAGCAAATATTTAATTCCGAGGAATGGCTTAAATCATCCCGCTTAAAGATTTTTTTTTTTTTCCCTGCTTTTATAAAAGCATCACTCCAACTGTGGTATTATCCTATAATCCATATTATTGCAAGAATAAAGGATAAAAGGATCATTTGTTCTCAGAGCCACAACTTTGTGATCGCCCAAATATTGTTTAATTAGCCTTTTCATTGAGATTACCATAATTTATGCCTTATTTTAAAATCCCATTGACCTTGTGAGCACTTGATTCGTCCATCTATTTCCTGAACAACAACCGGGAGTTCTCTCAAAGGACTAAGCTACATTTACCTGAAAAGCACTTGGTGGTGTTGGTTAGAAACGATTGCTTGATTTGGAATTGTTGCAGTTTGTCAGTATTAATAAGTCCATAGGAGAACGTCATTGATGGGGCGTACATGCCCTCCTAGTGCGATGCTGAAGTTTACGGTGCAAACGTTGAATATGTGAACAGCCGACATGCATATGAATGTCATTGGTTGGAATGTAAGATTGGGGGCAAGCCCAAAATATTATTTTTTTTAATGAGCAAATCACAGGTGGAGTCCTGTGGAGTATCTCAAAGCGATTGTTCACCCAAAAGTGAAAATTGTAATTTACTCACTCTCTTGTTGTTCCAAAATTTTGTGACCATCTTTATTCCATGTAAGGAGATGTCAAGCAAAATGTTCATTTTGTATGTTTCCATACAACAAACGCATATAGTGACCATTTACTGTCCAAATGATTCATGCGCAAGTCAGATGATAGCTTCGTTTGATGTGCAAGTCTTTATTCACTAATAATGTTCCCCTCTGCAGTAGCTGTCAAATCTACAGAGCACCGTAGAGGACAGCGAGGGAATTCATTTTATGAAATATTTTGCATTCCCTTGCAATAGTTTTGCATTCCCTGTACACTAGTTTCCATTGCTTTCCCTCACAATAATGTTTGAGTTCCCTCGCAGTAGTTTGCGTTCCTCCACAAGAAGCTTTGCGTTCGTTTACAATAAGTTGCGTTCCCTCGCAAATTGTTTTTGTTCTCGCAACAGTTTGCATTTCCTCACAGTTTGCATTCCTCTCACAGTACATTTATGCGTCCCTTTGCAATCGTTTGCGTTTCCTCACAAAACATTTTTTCCCCTCGCAATAGTGTGAATCCCCTCACAAAATGTTTTGCGTTCCCTCGCAATAGTTTGCATTCCCTCAGTACATTTTGCGTTCCTTTTGCAATAATTTGTGTTTTTTCTCTCAAAACGTTTTGCCTACCTTTGCAAAAGTTTGTTCTCTCACCAAAAGTTTTCGGTTCCCTCATAATAAATTTTGCGCTCCTTTGCAGTAGTTTGCGTTCCCTCACAATACCTTTATCCATCCCTTATGGTTTGACAACAGTAACCGTAGTTGAACTATGGTATACTATTTTGTAATAAAACCATAGTACATAAAATGTACTATGATTTTACAACAGTAACTATAGCTCAACTATGGTATTTGTATTACATAAACTTTAACATGTTTTTACAACAGTAACCAAATTTTAACCATGATATTCATGGTAAAACTGTAATACAGGAAATCCAAAACTATGGTAATAAAAATCATAATCATTCTGCAAAAAACCCCAAAAAGAAAAAAAAAACAACAACAAAAAAACACGGTTACTATATCATGGTTAATTTATGGTACAAGTATGGTTTTTACTATAGTAAATCTGCAGTCACAATGTAATTGTTTTTTGTAGGAACAATGCTTTTAAAAACCATGATGCATGTACCACAAATTAACCATGGTGTTACTAAAGGAAAACTAACCATTTTTACTATAGTTTTGGTTTTCCTTTATTATTACTATGGTTTTACCACGAATATTATGGTTAGTGTTACTGTATTAAAGCCATAACCGCAAAATTGACCATGGTTTTACTATAGTTACCATATTTTAACCATGATATTACAGCATTATTAAATACCATAATTGCACTTTTTTCACTGTTGTAAAACCGTGGTTCATTTTAGTAAGGGATAAATAATGGTGTTGCAAGGAAATGCAAAACTTATTGTGAGGCTCCGCAAACGATTGTGAGGGAACTCAAAGGGACTCTTATTTGCATTGTGCATTTTCAAACTTTCACATTGCATTCAAGTTTATAGACATGCAAGAAACAATGGCATTTGATGCCATTAATGTCAAATCGACAAATTTGAATATGTAACAAGTGTGAAAGATATTTGAGGGCTGTGGCGGAGGGGAAGATTGTCAATGATTAATGACTTAAATTAACAGCTATCATATGGCAATCAAAGATTAGGATAGTAGTGCACAGGTCGAATGCACTACTTTTCTGGTGGAATGATATGACAGAGAGAGAACGATGATGCTTTTCATTTTTGGGTGTCCTTGAAAGACAACAGCATATCAGTTAAATGCATTTGAAAGATAATTCACCTACTTATACAAGTACTAGTTTTCCCCTTCCTAACATCTACAAAATCACAATAAGCTGGCCATTTACTTTGATCTTACAGGAAGATATACCTGTAAGATCACATTTAATTTCTTTAAGCAAGTTTTTTGCTGCTCTGTACATACTGTACATGAACGTCTGAACACCTGATATGCACAGAGGAATGTCTGATGGCTGTGATGTGTGCTGTGTGAGTGATTGTTAAGTCTGTGTTGTGAACAGGGCTGTTGACATTCTCGGGTTAAAAATTGGTTGTAATAAGTAGCATGTTGACATGATCACATGACTTTATGTGTGTTTCTGGATTTCTGTGCAGTGTCAGAGTGTATACTGATCTGATCTTCTGGCCTACGGGTGAAGTTCCTGTTAAGTGTGTTAAGTTGTGGGAGCACAACTGTATTACAATTTTGTAAGAAAGAAAATCATGTTTTTCAGAAAAGCACTACGAAATGTTTCCCTCAGTGTCAACCAGCTCACAGATTTTCCTCAAGCCTTCAACCGTTTGACTTGATTTACACTCAACATCAGCTACTGGGAGCTGTGGTGATGCACTGTGACTTGAAAAGTGCTTTGACTTTTGCTTTGTTTTCCTTCGACATTTTGTGTTCCTTTAAATTAATTTGAGATAAACAAGTTCATGAGAAGGAATCTTCAAAGTGAATGTGTAATTTATTGTTGGGATTGGCTTTATTAAAAAAAAAAAAAACCTTGCACTTGAATCTTGTTTTTTTTTATTGAAGCATTTACTTATTACGGAGCATTTACAGAAAATGTGTGTATTGACCATGTACAGATTACATTAGGTGTTCATCAGACTCAGCCCACTTTATCCAGTGTTGAGTTGTCTTACAGCTCTCTTCAGGGATCCCCTAAAAACTAGTTTGATCTGAAATGCCCCAAATGTAATTAAACATTAGATCAGAGGAATGAAAAGCCAATTATTTTTGCATTTAGTGGAGAGTTTGTTGGATCAAAGTAAGTAATGTCAGCATCAGCGGAATGTAAATTAACTGAATTGATTGGCTGTAGATGGAGGTAAGTTAACCATTTGGTTACTGTAAAATAATGTATTCAAAATACCAGGGTTGAGAAGTTATGAAAATCTTGGTATTACCTTGGTACCATGTTAACAAATGTTTTTTATTTTTATAAAATAATAATACAGTACCATGATACATTTCTATTAGTGCAATGTGCCATTAGGAGCACACTCTTTAAATAAATATTCCAGGTTCACTACAAGTTAAGCTCAGTCAACATTTTTTTAATGTATTTTGACTCGTCCCTTCATTTCTTAAAAAAAAAAAAAAAGCATAAATTGATGTTACAGTAAGGCACTTACAATGGAAATGAATGGGTCAAATTTTTAGAGGGTTTAAAGCAAACTCAGTGCCTCTTTACCAGTACCCTGTCTCGGGCTAAATAGTCTCCGCTGTAACCCAGATTTTTTTTTTTTTTTTTTTTTAAGATATGGAGGGATGAGTCGGAACAAATTTTTGTGGTAATCGACATTGTCACAAATGTTGTTGATTGAGCTCAACTTGTACTGAACCTGAAATATTCCTTTACGTTTAACAACTCCAGTCCCAGTTTCAAAAGCATTAATGAAGAAATCCATACGACAGGGATAGCCATTGACCAGGAGCACAGGGTCAGCACTTTTTTATTGCAAAACATTAATTGGTACAAACATCTGAATCTACTGTACATGAAATTGTACAGTATAAACATAAACAGTGGAAAGTGTAGCTACTGTATATCTTCAGTCCTTTTACCAGTCACCATTTATTTTAGGTGTATCACCATTTTAATACAATTTTAAATGACTGCGCCTGTGTGACATGAATTTTTAAAAGTATACTGTAAAAATTAATAGATACTTGAGGCACTATTTGTGGTTCCTCAGCTGCCACACTGGCAGAACCCTCTGGAGATCCTCCAGACATCCTTTCAGTTCTTTCAGAAACCTTTACTCTTAGTTCCTACAAGAACTCTTTAAGGACTGTCAACAGTTCCGTCAGTAACCCCATCACAAAGCAAAGGCTTCGAGGCTCTTGGAACATATTTTGAAATTCCTTGAGCATATAAATATGATATCTTGGGCTCTTTTAAAGGGTGTCAGGAGGATCTTCAGAGGGTTCCACCTGTGTGGGCAGCTGAAGAAGCCTAAATGGTGCTCGAGTATCGTTTACATTTTTCATAACAAACATTCCATATAGTCTCTCTATTAATCATAAAAGAAAAGAGGTCATAAAAGCTGAAGGCATAATTATTAAAAAAAAATCTACAAAATGCTTTCAAATAGTTAGCTTAGCACATGAACTGCATGAGGCGTTCAGTGCGCGTTTGAAACTACAAATCCCATAATCCTTAGCGACTTCCGCTACCTTCCCAACATTCCGCGTCACAGTGCAAAATGGCGGTGAGCGCAAGCACAAACATTGCTGGCTTTGACTGTCCGACATGGTGAGACGAGGATTTTATCACTATATTATTGTACAGAAAATAAAAGTACTGCATGCATGTGTGTGGAACTGATAAATGAATACCAACTGCACGAAGATAATTATTGTGTATAGGCGTGTACAGTAACTTAATACACACCTGCAATAAAAGCATGCATGGCTCATTCATTTTTTACTTCATATATTCTGTTAAGAATTTGTCTTCGGTTTCTTTATGTCAGATTTATAATATATTTTCAGGTGTATTTAAGTGGTGCTTTGTGGATTCCATTATTTAGTGTAGAACATGAACACACATTAATCATAATGACTGATCTGATTTTATTGAATAGTAATATTCTCATTTACAGGAAGCATTTTCAACGAAGCCTTAATCCATAACACGACTGAATCTTACTGTGAAATGCACACCTCTATTTTTGCATGGAGCATATTTATGGCGCATCCTAATAGTCAGCAGATTAATTAAATGAATGAATTGTTTTATTATGTGTATTTAATGTTATCTCAGGGCGGGAAAGCCTCCACCTGGCCTCCATCTGGATGTTGTTAAAGGAGACAAATTAATAGAGGTAAGACCTGTTTAAATGAACAGTCATTTCATATGGGGAGATTTTTGACCCTTGAACTTTGACCTAACACCGCTTTAGGTATGTTTGTACTGTACAGTTACTGCAGTATATACTGCATATAATAATAATAAAAAAAATTAATCCAAAATCTATCATTTGACATATATATTTAGATAAAAAAAATTCGTAACTTTTGGCTGATCGATCAGATAATGTGTCAAGTAAAAGATTTGGCTTGTTCTGAATATAGTTTATGTCTATGTGTGCTGTAATTACCCCATGAATAAAGTAATAAGCTGTATTGAAATATGCCAATGTTGTAGATGTCATAAATAATAACCCAGATATTACACACTTCTTATGGTCTGCAGAAGCTGATCATCGATGAAAAGAAGTTCTATCTGTTTGGGAGGAATCCTGATCACTGTGACTTCACAATAGACCATCAGTCCTGCTCGCGTGTTCATGCAGCGCTGGTTTACCACAGACACCTCAAGAGAGTCTTTCTCATCGACCTCAACAGCAGTGAGTGCAGCCCTGCAGAACTATTACAAAAAACACATTTATTATTTGTTTGCTCTGTTCAAATCAGACATGATTTGACAAGAAGATGTATTTATTGTAGATGAGCAATAGCTGTGGAGTTTTTTTTTTTTTCTCCATTATAATTTTATAGGTGAATCTCATGAACCCTGTAAAGAACATGTCTGGGTCATTTCATCCCAAGATCGAAAAAAAAAAAAAAGTACTTAATTATGTTGCATAAAAGAAAAAGAAGCCTTAATTTAGGATCATTAAGATTTTTTACATTGTGACATTTTTACGACAGTTACACACATCCCAAATACTACTTTGATGTATAAATACTTTAGATAATTTTAATACAATTTTATTATATTTCCTGCGTTACAGTAACAACTTTAACTTTTCTGCATTACGGTAATTAGAATTGAGGGATCAAATGCTTAACTGAAATGAAAATACTGTTTGACTAATCATTCTGAAAATTAGTGGACTACTTGGCAGGACAATGGTTACTAATGGTTATTAAAACACCATACAGCAGGGCTGAAAAATTAAAATGTAATACTGTAAAATGAGTTTTTTTTTTTTTTTTAAGGAAGTTAAGCTCAATCAAAAGCAATTGTGGCATAACGTTGATTACCCCCCCCCCCCCCCCCAAAAAAAAAGACGTCCCTCGTTTATAAAAAAAGAAGCAAAAATTGAAGTTACAGTTTAAGGCACTTAAGTGAATGAGGCCAGTACATAAACATTAAAATACATACTGTTTCAAAAGTCTGGTTCCGGAAGTAAAAATCCCATTCATTTATATCCCGTAGACCAGGGGTCGGCAACCTTTTTGACACAAAGTGCCATTTTTTTCATTTTCCTGGTCAATGGCTGTGCCGACCATATTCAAATTTTTATTTTTATATATTTTTTTATTTTAAGGTTGAGTGACCGAAAAGTTGCTGAAAAGATTTTGATACTCTTTGCAAGCCAGGGTAGTGTGCAGGATTTTTTCCATTTCAATGAAGGATTTTATTAAAAGTCTATGGAAGAAATGAAAGGGGAAAATACTTCCGGGACCCAGATGGCTGAAAAGTGGGCGGTCACTGTTGCGTTCTATAGCCACAAAATGTAAGCATTATATGTGTTAACATGATTTTTGTGTGATAAAATCGCTTACTAACCTTATCTGTGTAAAGTTATATCCAATACCAGAATTACAGGGTTTTGTAGTCATGATAATTTGTTGTCACTAAGCGATTTTATCACACTGAAATCATATTAACATGTGTGTTTACTTCTTGAGGCTGTACTTTTAAAACGATGCGTATTTAGCATTTATGGACTGGCCACATTTACTTCCATTGTACTGCAATTTTTGCTTCTTTTTTTAAATAAACAGGAGGCGAGTCAATAAATATTTTTGTGGTAATCAACTTTGTCACACATGCTGTTAATTGAGCTTAACTGAACAGTAATAGGGTCCTTAAAACAGGCATCATTTATTTAATTAAAAAAAATCAAATTTCTTATATCTTTGTTTTGATTTTGGTGTGAAATATGACCTGCACATGTTCTTGACAGGTTCCATAAGATTCCTTAAGGTTCACCCAGATACCATGGAAGTGCAGTGCTAATCAGAACAGAATTATTCAACATTGATTTAGTTGATTTAATAATGCTTGATATCTAAAGTACATGTGAAGCATTGGTGCCGTTTTCATGATCTTCATCTCTCTTCGCTTCAGCCCATGGCACATTTCTGGGCAGAATTCGCCTTGAGCCTCACAAACCACAGCAGGTGCCGATCGACTCGACCATGTCGTTTGGAGCATCGACGCGAGTGTACACGCTGAGAGAGAAACCACAGACACAGAGTAGCTCTGCTGCAGGAGACAGTAAAGGAGTGGAGGATGAGGAGCTCAAGGGGTTACTGGGACTGCCAGAGGAAGAAACAGAGCTCGAGGTGTGTGTGTGTGTGTTAATGGGCTAACAGACCATCTGATGAATTTTAGTAGGTGGTAGGTAGGGCTTGCACAGCTACTCGTTTTTACTGTTTGACTAATCATTCAGAAAATTAGTGGACTACTTGGCGGGACAATGGTTACTTTATGTAAATGAAAACGCTGTACAGTGTGACAGTGCGTTTTTCTAGCATTTGTGATTAAATAATGTAAAAAAATTATATATAAAATGTAATTATATGTTTAGTTGAAGTCAGAAGTTCACATAAACCTTGGCCAAATACATTTAAACTCAGTTTTTCACAATTCCTGACATTTAATCGTAGAAAACATTACCTGTCTTAGGTCAGTTAGGATCACTACTTTATTTTAAGAATGTGAAATGTCAGAATAATAGTAGAGAGAATGATTTAATTCAGCTTTTATTTCTTTCATCACATTCCCAGTGGGTCAGAAGTTTACATACACTTTGTTAGTATTTGGTAGCATTGCCTTTAAATTGTTTAACTTGAGTCAAACATTTTGGGTAGCCTTCCACACGCTTCTCACAATAAGCTGCTGGAATTTTGGCCCATTCCTCCAGACAGAACTGGTGTAACTGAGTCAGGTTTGTAGGCCTCCTGGCTCGCACATGCTTTTTCAGTTCTGCCCACAAATCTTCTGTCGGATTGAGGTCAGGGCTTTGTGCTGGCCACTCCAATACCTTGACTTTGTTGTCCTTAAGCCATTTTGCCATAATTTTGGAGGTATGCTTGGGGTCATTATCCATTTGGAAGAAGACCCATTTGCAGCCAAGCTTTCACTTCCTGGCTGATGTCTTGAGATGTTTCTTCAATTTTTCCACATAATTTTCCTTCCTCTTGATGCCATCTATTTTGTGAAGCGCACCAGTCCCTCCTGCAGCAAAGCACCCCCACAACATGATGGGGTTACCCCCATGCTTCATGGTAGGGATGGTGTTCTTCGGCTTGCAAGCCTCATCCTTTTTCTTCCAAACATAACGTTGGTCATTATGCCAAAAAGTTTAATTTTTGTTTCATCAGACCAGAGGACATTTCTCCAAAAAGTAAGATTTTTGTCCCCATGTGCACTTGCAAACTGTAGTCTGGCTTTTTTATGGCAGTTTTGGAGCAGTGGCTTCTTCCTTGCTGAGCAGCCTTTCAGGTTATGTCAATATAGGACTTGTTTTACTGTGGATTTATATACTTGTCTACCTGTTTCCTCCAGCATCTTCACAAGGTCCTTTGCAGTGGTTCTGGGATTGATTTGCACTTTTCGCACCAAACTACGTTAATCTCTAGGAGACCGAATGCATCTCTTTCCTGAGTGGTATGATGGCTTTGTGGTCCCATGATGTTTATTCTTGTGTACTATTGTTTATACAGATGAATGTGGTACCTTCAGGCATTTGGAAATTGCTCCCAAGGATGAACCAGACTTGTGGAGGTCCACAATTTGTTTTCTGAGGTCTTGGCTGATTTCTTTTGATTTTCCCATGATGTCAAGCAAAGAGGCACTGAGTTTGAAGGTAGGCCTTAAATTACATCCACAGGTACACCTCCAATTCAGTACACCTCCAACTGACTCCAGTTATCCTATCAGAAGCTAATTGTCTAAAGGCTTGACATCATTTTCTGGAATTTTCCATGCTGCTTAACGGCACAGTTAACTTAGTGTGTGTTAACTTCTGACCCACTGGAATAGTGATAGTCAATTAAATGTGAAACAATCTGTCTGTAAACAATTGTTGGAAAAATTACTTGTGTCATACATGAAGTAGATGTCCTAAACGACTTGCCAAAAATATAGTTTGCTAATATGAAATCTGTGGAGTGGTTAAAAAAATGAGTTTTAATGACTTCAGCCTAAGTGTATGTACATTTCTGACTTCATCTGTGTGTATATATATATATATATATATATATATATGTATACACCGATCAGCCACAACATTAAAACCACCTGCCTAATATTGTGTAGGTTCCCCTCATGCTGCCAAAACAGCACCAACCCACATTTCAGAATAGCATTCTGAGGTGCTATACTTCTCAGCACAATTGTACTGAGCGGTTATCTGAGTTACCATAGACTTTGTCAGTTCGAACCAGTCTGGCCATTCTCTGTTGACATCTTTCATCAACAAGGCATTTCCAGGGGGGCCTGGGTAGCTCAGCGAGTATTGACGCTGACTACCACCCTTGGAGTCGCAAGTTCGAATCCAGGGTGTGCTGAGTGACTCCAGCCAGGTCTCCTAAGCAACCAAATTGGCCCGGTTGCTAGGGAGGGTAGAGTCACATGGGGTAACCTCCTCAGGGTCACGATTAGTGGTTCTTGCTCTCAATGGGGCGCGTGGTAAGTTGTGTGTGGATCGCGGAGAGTCGCATGTGCCTCCACATGCGGAGTCTCCGTGATGTCATGCATGACGAGCCACGTGATAAGATAAGCGGATTGATGGTCTCAGAAGCGGAGGCAACTGAGACTTGTCCTCAGCCACCCGGATTGAGGTGAGTAACGTGCCACCACGAGGATCTACTAAGTAGTGGGAATTGGGCATTCCAAATTGGGAGAAAAGGGGATAAAAAAAACAAAATAAAAAAAAAACTAGGCATTTCCGTCCACAGAACTGCCACTCATTGGATGTTTTTTTGTTTTTGGCACCATTCAGAGTAAATTCTAGAGACTGTTGTGCGTGAAAATCCCAGGAGATCAGCAGTTACAGAAATACTCAAACCAGCCCGTCTGGCACCAACAATCATGCCACGATCCAAATCACCGAGTTCACATTTTTCCCTATTCTGATGGTTGATGTGAACATTGTGTCTGCATAATTTTATGCACTGCACTGCTGCCATATGATTGGCTAATTAGATAATTGCAAGGATGATTGTTGGTGCCAGATGGGCGGGTTTGAGTATTTCTGTAACTGCTGATCTCCTGGGATTTTCACGCACAAAAGTCTCTAGAGTTTACTCAGAATGGTGCCAAAAACAAGAAACATCCAAATACAATTGAAGTGAGCAGAATTTAATCTCAAAATGCACAACACATTGAACCTTGAGGCGGATGGGCTACAACAGCAGAAGACCACGTCGGGTTCCACTTCTGTCAGCCAAGAACAGAAACTGAGGCAGCAATGGGCCAACCGTCTGTGTACCTCAACAGAAATCGAGATTCATTAGACCAGGCAATGCTTTTCCAGTCTTTAACTGTCCATTTTTGGTGAGCCTGTGCCCACTGCAGCCTCAGCTTTCTGTTCTTGGCTGACAGAAGTGGAACCCGACGTGGTCTTCTACTGTTGTT
This sequence comes from Myxocyprinus asiaticus, assembly GCF_019703515.2. Taxonomy (NCBI): domain Eukaryota; kingdom Metazoa; phylum Chordata; class Actinopteri; order Cypriniformes; family Catostomidae; genus Myxocyprinus; species Myxocyprinus asiaticus. The sequence goes on from NC_059377.1 coordinate 3,476,467, forward strand.
GCCCATCCGCCGCAAGTTTCGACATGTTGTGAGATGCTACTCTGCTCACAATTGTATAGAGGGGTTTTTCTGAGTTTCTGTAGCCTTTGTCAGCTCAAATCAGTCTGGCCATTCTCCATTGACCTCTCCCATCAACAAGGCGTTTCCATCCACAGAACTGCCGCTCACTAGATGTTTTTTGTTTTTGGCACCATTCGGAGTAAATTCTAGAGACTGTTGTGTGTGAAAATCTCAGGAGATCAGCAATTACAGAAATACGCAAACCAGCCCATCTAGCACCAACAATCATGCCACGGTCCAAATCACTGAGATCACATTTTTTCCCCATTCTGATGGTTGATGTGAACATTAACTGAAGCTCCTGACCTGTATCTCCATGATTTTATGCATTGCACTGCTGCCTCATGATTGGTTGATTACTGTAGATAATCGCATGAATAAATAGGTGTACAGGTGTTCCTAATAAAGTGGTTGGTAAGTGTATATACTGTTGTGACGAGGAGGAGGGTGGGGCCGGGCCGGGCCGTGACTATGCACGCCTGGCCCCCAGTTGGGCTAATCAGCCGAGGAGAGGGATAAATGCAGTGGATCGTGGCAGTTCGGGAGAGAGAGAGCCACACGCAGCTGCAGTGTGTGCGTTTGTGTTCTGTGTCTTTTTAAGTTCTTATTAAATATTATTTTGACTGTTCAGCTGGTTCCCAGACACGCTGTTGCCTGGTCCTCGATCACTCCTCCACCCTCTGGCAGACAACAGCCGCTCCTTTCCGGGCGGACCGGAGCCAGTCCTCCGACCCCTGGCGGATGGAACGCCCCTCCGCGTTTTTGCGGCCGGTAGGGAACTCCTCCACCCCTGGCAGCGGCTCCACCGCTCCAGGTGGCCGGCAGCGAGCCCCCCTTCCCCTTGCGGATGGCGGCCGTTCCTCCGCGTCCAGGCGGTCGGTAGCAACTCCTCCGTCACCCAGCGGATGGCCGCGGCTGCTCCTTTGGGTGGATGGCAGTGGCGAGGACATCCCTCCAACTTCCCGGGCTTCGGCACCAATGTAACAATGTAAGGATGGCAGAGGAGGAGGTGGGAACTGGCTGAACAGTCAAAATAATATTTAATTAAACAAAAATACACAAAACACAAACACACACACGGCAGCTGTGTGTGGCTCTCTCTCTCCCGAACTGCTGCGTTCCGCTGCATTTATCCCTCTCTTCGGCTGATTAGCCCAACTGGGGGCCGGGCGTGCGTAGTCACGGCCCGGCCCCGCCACCCTCCTCGTCACAACTGTATACAGAATAAATATAATTCACATAATTAATATACATTGTATTGTTGTGCCAGACAAGTACAGCATTGATTAGACAATACACAACTTTTTAAACAAACTCAGACCATCTTGCTTCCAACGTGCTTTGTAAATGCAAAGCTCTCCGTGTTCACTTTTCATTTTCACGTTATTCCAAATATATTTGTCTGTTAAAGTTTATTAATCAAAATAATGGCATATAAAAACACTGTGACAGTTTTTGGACAGAGAATTCTTCCTCCTGATGTCACCATGTATAGAACAAGTGCAGCTGATGTCATGTGACCCACTACTAGTTCACACAGACTCAGGGTTTCTGCAAATCTGATTCACTAATCAGTGTAACCACTCATTTTCAGTAGTGTCCCTGAATGTGTTTGTTTGTTAGTCCTGTTTGTGAGGTTCATGGCATCGAATCATTGAAAAGGAAATAAAGAACGTTGCTTTAGACAATTATTAGCAAGTAAACCAAAAATCCTTGAGCACAACTGCACATCTCAAAAGAGAAAGGAAAATGACCCCACTGAAAAAGTATGTGTGAACTCAAAGCAGAGTGGACATCCTTTAATCTGATGGTATTAATTTAACACAGAACCTGACAGAGTTCAACACGGCTCATAACAAGCGCATCTCCACGCTCACCATCGAGGAGGGAAACCTGGAGATCCAGAGACCCAAGAGGAGGAGGAGGAGCTCACGAGTGTCCTTCAGTGAAGAGGAGGAGATCATCAACCCTGGTACACTACACAGACTAACCAGATGGTCATATAGGAGCAGTACACTGTTTTAAAAAATATAGTTGCTAACATCCTTTACTTGTACAGGTGTCTACTGAATGTGCTAACTTTTTCATTTCCTTTTTAAGACAATACATTTTGTATGAATATACAGGTGCATCTCAATAAATTAAAATGTCGTGGAAAAGTTCATTTATTTCAGTAATTCAACTCGAATTGTGAAACTCGTGTATTAAATAAATTCAATGCACACAGTCTGAAGTAGTTTAAGTCTTTGGTTCTTTTAATTGTGATGATTTTGGCTCACATTTAACAAAAACCCACCAATTCACTATTTCAAAAAATTAGAATATGGTGACATGCCAATCAGATAGTCAACTCAAAACACCTGCAAAGGTTTCCTGAGCCTTCAAAATGGTCTCTCAGTTTGGTTCACTAGGCTACACAATCATGGGGAAGACTGCTGATCTGACAGTTGTCCAGAAGACAATCATTGACACCCTTCACAAGGAGGGTAAGCCACAAACATTCATTGCCAAAGAAGCTGGCTGTTCACAGAGTGCTGTATCCAAGCATGTTAACAGAAAGTTGAGTGGAAGGAAAAAGTGTGGAAGAAAAAGATGCACAACCAACCGAGAGAACCGCAGCCTTATGAGGATTGTCAAGCAAAATCAATTCAAGAATTTGGGTGAACTTCACAAGGAATGGACTGAGGCTGGGGTCAAGGCATCAGGAGCCACCACACACAGACGTGTCAAGGAATTTGGCTACAGTTGTCGTATTCCTCTTGTTAAGCCACTCCTGAACCACAGACAACGTCAGAGGCGTCTTACCTGGGCTAAGGAGAAGAAGAACTGGACTGTTGCCCAGTGTTCCAAAGTCCTCTTTTCAGATGAGAGCAAGTTTTGTATTTCATTTGGAAACCAAGGTCCTAGAGTCTGGAGGAAGGGTGGAGAAGCTCATAGCCCAAGTTGCTTGAAGTCCAGTGTTAAGTTTCCACAGTCTGTGATGATTTGGGGTGCAATGTCATCTGCTGGTGTTGGTCCATTGTGTTTTTTGAAAACCAAAGTCACTGCACCCGTTTACCAAGAAATTTTGAAGCACTTCATGCTTCCTTCTGCTGACCAGCTTTTTAAAGATGCTGCTTTCATTTTCCAGCAGGATTTGGCACCTGCCCACACTGCCAAAAGCACCAAAAGTTGGTTAAATGACCATGGTGTTGGTGTGCTTGACTGGCCAGCAAACTCACCAGATCTGAACCCCATAGAGAATCTATGGGGTATTGTCAAGAGGAAAATGAGAAACAAGAGACCAAAAAATGCAGATGAGCTGAAGGCCACTGTCAAAGAAACCTGGGCTTCCATACCACCTCAGCAGTGCCACAAACTGATCACCTCCATGCCACGCCGAATTGAGGCAGTAATTAAAGCAAAAGGAGCCCCTACCAAGTATTGAGTACATATTCAGTAAATGAACATACTTTCCAGAAGGCCAACAATTCACTAAAAATGTTTTTTTTTATTGGTCTTATGATGTATTCTAATTTTTTGAGATAGTGAATTGGTGGGTTTTTGTTAAATGTGAGCCAAAATCATCACAATTAAAAGAACCAAAGACTTAAACTACTTCAGTCTGTGTGCATTGAATTTATTTAATACACGAGTTTCACAATTTGAGTTGAATTACTGAAATAAATGAACTTTTCCACGACATTCTAATTTATTGAGATGCACCTGTATGTATAGAAAGTGAATGTACGAAAATGTACATTTTTGAACATTTAAAAAAAATAGTATACAGTATATACTGTGCTTTATGGTAGTATTCCGATGGAAGTCTTCCATCTTTCTGCTGTTACTCCAAATTCCTACAGTCTCTTCTCATTCTTTGTCATGTTATGACTTGTAGCAGTGTTCAGTAGCTCTTCTCTTTTCACAGAGGATGTCGACCCCTCTGTAGGGCGCTTCAGAAACATGGTGCAGACAGCTGTGGTCCCCATTAAGGTAAACTCATTGGCCTCCTCCATTGTTTCACAGTGTCTGCATTGATTTTAATGGATTTGAGAACTGACGTTCTCGCGATGCAATTAAAGTTGTTTGTTGCATGGCTCACAAACAGGAAATTGTATAATGTGGGAATAATGGTTTCTAAAAGGCTGCCTCAGTAACGTAATTTCTCGCTCCTAATGTAAAGATACTATCCCCTGCCCTTACCTGTCTGTACTCAGGCCTCTGGTCATCTTTCTTTGCAGTAGTCTTCCTGTTCAGAGAGTGTGTTTCAACTCCATGCTACAGAACTATGGATGTGAATAATTACAAATTTAATTCATGTTGTGAATTCCAATTCCACATAGCAGTTCTGGTTCTTTAAGGATTCCATTAATGATTCTTTTAGTACTTTCAAGGAATCACCAAATAATTGATCCTAACTATATTATATTTTGTATATACATGCATGCTAAACAAAAAGACTGTTTGGTAATCATATTTATTACAATAAACCTGTTCTGAATATGTATCTTGAACTACATATTGACATGTAAACAACATGTCAGGACTGCACTGATTTAAATCTCACAAACCTTAACACATAGAACACAGTACAATTCATGGTTTATTTTGAGTTGGATATGATAAAGGTATAACTTGAGGATTAGAGGTCTGCACGGGCCTTAAAACGAATCCCAACCCATGCCCGAGACCTTATGAGCAAACACTACACGACCCGAATGGTATCCGTCAGATTTTAAGCCCGAACCCAAAATCGCTCACTCTCTTTATAATTTCTTCTCCAAGCAAGTATTGTTGCAATAAGCTATATTTTATGTAAGCATCATAGGCAACATTTAAAACAGTATAGTAACATTATACATAGTGTTAACAAGTTACGGCTGCCCCTCGGCACACCAGAGCAGAAGGGAAAAACATTTGCTTATTGTTTATCAAGTGCCAAAACTTTGCTTGGTGCAGAAAAATCTGGAATCATGTGTAACAATGTAAGTCAAAGGAAGTCTTTTACAGCCTGAACTTCACAACTTCGAATCTTTGTGACACATGCACTAAAAACAAGATGATAGACGCAGTGCAATAAATGAAACAGGTGTCTCGACATGTGTTTTTTAAATTTGAAGTTCTTTTTAACTTGACACAGTGTCTAAAAATGCAGCAGTCCTGTGCAAGATGCTGAAGAATCAACAGTAAAAAACAGGGGACTCTCCTGAAACACCACCAGTTACAAGTATATTTTAATATGATTATTCAAGTGTTTTATCGACTATTAATGTTTGTTTTGTATTATCAATTTAAGAGGTGAAACTCGTGATACTGCTGATTCAAGTTCAATATACATTATTAATCTTGTCAACGAAATCAATGATGAAAATGTTTGTTGACGAAAGGTTTTTTGAATTCGTCAGCGATAATGAAGAGACGAAAATGGTGCATCATGAAGATTATTAAATGATTTTATTAAAGTATACTGTTGATGAAAATATGGTGATACAAATTATACTGCAAGATATAAACAGAAGAAACATCTTGAGAATCTGTAAATAGATGAAGATATTAGATATTGGGCATTTCTCTGCGCTAACACCGGCAAAATGAACCGCTTGAAAACGGGGTAAATACCTCATTCAAACGCATCCTATTTATACATGAGATTCATCAATATATCCACAACATTTATGGAGCAACTTACATCTGCACAACGAAACGAATGAACATTTGAACTTGAATTAAATGATGCGCTAGTCAGAATATGCATTTGCATTGCGTAACTTGCATTGTGAATACACTGTTTCCATAAGAAACACGCTACACGCAATGTATATCTTTTCACAGAAAACTAATAATTCTCTAAATCATGAACAATTTAGAATACAGGCTAACTTCTCAAAAGTAGCTAATACTTCAGTCTATTCATTATTATTTCAGGAGCTCAGGTTTTTCACCACAAGGACAGTATGTACATTTATACTGTATGTTTAATACGTTTACATTAAAAAATGTTTAATTTATTTTCTAAATATTTGATTAAAGTTTGGTCTGTTACAGTTTGACACTTTTTGTCCAATTTGCACATCAAGTAAAATATATTATTTTCCTTGACTAAACTTTTGTCATTTTTGTCAAACTGACTAAAATGAATGAATATAACACAACGAAATATTGACTTTTTAAAGGACTTTTTTGTCAAAAGACTAAAACCGTGATTAAAACGAAAAACTGAACAAACTGAACAAGTGAAGCAAGTGAAATTGTAAGCCTAATAACACTGTAAACTAAAAACAAAATGAGCAATAATGGGGATAAAATATACTTTATTAAACATGAAAATAATATGTACAAGAAGTCAATTTCAGAAGTCATACATATTAGTAAACATGCACAGTAACTTCCCCTGACAACGGATCGCGATCGGTAAACGCACAAGTAATGTTCGATTCATAAAAGCATGACAACCCTACCAGACAACATACTGTATACAATTCAAAGCATTATAGCAGGTAAACAACTTCGCCAAACGGATAACAGATAAACATCTATCCAGCCTGAACTCTGTGAATGTGACAGACCGAACTGAACAGCGTAGTTTCTCCAGCCAGAACACGAGACAACTGGTACTTCTTTCCTGTGTTTACGGACATGATGTAATGACGCAAGGATGAATGACATAAGCCAGCGATTTTGCGCCAAATCTGACCCGACAGCTCAAAATACAAATAATTTGTATAGGCTTATCGTAGTGAATCGGGGTAAGGTAAGGACATTATTTTGAACACTGATTGTTTATGTAATCAATCAATAATGGCAATTTGTTCATTTTTAATTAAAAAAAATCTTACGTAGTGCAGCTTTAAAAGTATTTTTCAAGACTGGAAAAGCTATAGAAAAAAAAATAGTGCTGTCTATTTAAAGCGTATATTCAGTGCAATTAATTATATAAAAAAATCAGGCATTAAAAAATTTAAAGCAATTATTCATATCCCCAGACTGTAATTCAAGCTTGTAGTTCCACCTTTTTCTCCAGGGGGCAGTAAGCAAAACTCCAGCTGTATAGGCAGCACAGCTTATACAGAGAACAAACCACACTCACAGAGAGCAGACAAAACGAGCTTCGTTTAACTTGACACTGCGACCTAAAAACGGAGTGTTTATGACGTGACGGAATCAAGACTAATTTAATTGCGAAATGGATTGCTGTGAACTGTAGGCCAATGAGTCTTATGTTCAATAATATGGAAATAAACAATATATTGCATTCTAAAGCCACTTTTTGAATTACAAAAAGGTTCTATTCATTAATATTAGTTAATGCATTAGGTATCATGAACAAACAATAAACAATATTTTTTTTACAGCATTTATTCGCCTTTGTAAATGTTAATAAAAATACTTAATAATAAATTGTTCATTGTTAGTTCATGTTTGTTATCATTAACTAATGATAACAAACAACTTTTGATTTTAAAAATGTATTTGTATATATTATAAATATAATAAATGCTGTAACAGTATTGTTCATTGTTAGTTCATGTTAACTAATGCTGTTAACAAATAAAACATTATTGTAAAGTGTTACCGTCTTTTTAATGCTTTACTCGTGTGCCACAATAATGTAATGCATTTGAATTATCTGTATTATTTTTTCGAATATTTTCTGTATTTTATTTATAATTATTTAAATGTAAGTATTTGTAATTTTTTAGTAATTATCAATTGAATTATTGTTATTTGAAGGTCTTTCTTAGCAAATATATATGTGATTAATTTGATTCATTAATTGGCATACCATGTAATTAATTCGATTTAAAAGTTACCGATTGACAGCCCTAAAAAACAAACTTAAAACCCATGGCGTATTTTTATGTATATGATTTTGTCTATTTATACTTGACTCAAATATTTTATCAGCTACATATTGCTCTTGTGTAAAATAAATCTTTTTGGTGAGTTAATTGTTCTTAAGAATCGGTTCTTTTGAATGAGTTGGCCAAATCGGTTCACAAATCTTAAAAATTCCTTACTGAACTCTTCTGAATCAAAATTGATTAAAACAAAAACCTTATCCAGCAATTACAAATGACTGGAAAGCTCTTGGAAAATAATTTGTCCAAAAATATTGGAAGCCTATAATTTTTTTTAACCACTCCAACTGACACTCATTTTGACCAATTCATTAAAAATAACCGGCTTATAAGAGTCATTAGTTTGCGAATCATACTGCACTGGTCGTTTGTATGCTGCTTGTGACATGCAACCATTAAACAACACAATATAAAAGGATTGTATTTCACAGCACTGGGGAAAGAATGCAGATGTTTAATAACTGTTAATGAAATTTAATGTAATAAAACTTTTGATTCCAGTAGTTTTTCAAGAACTGTTTTTTGATTCCCTACTAAAATACTGTCACTCTTTCACGTATCTACCACAGAAGAAGAAACTGGAGGCTCATGGTACATTGGGACTGGACGACATCGTAGGACGCCGGTTACAGAACTTCCCTCTCAGCGCTGGGCTCTACGGTGACTTACCGCCCACCAGTCATGAGGCAGGTGGACAAGTGGGTGGAGCTCAGGGTGGCGGGTCTTCTGCCATGTTGGGCGGGATGCCTCTGCCCTTCCCTAACCCCGCCCCAGAGGTCGATCTCTTGCCCGCTGCAGTGCAGCCCCCTGCTATGCTCAACCCCACTCCCGCTCCTGGACCCTACTCGGCCGAACCCCTCAATGAGCCACGCAAGAAAAAATACGCCAAGGAGGCGTGGCCTGGCAAAAAGCCCACTCCTTCCCTGCTGATTTAACATGTTTAACTGTAAAACAGGACAGCCAGATCCTACAAACAACAGAGCTGAAGATGACTATTTCAAATATCTGCTTTGGAGTTTGGAGTACTTTTTATTTGAGGATATTGTTTCCATGCAACATATTTTTAACAGATTAGATACTTAAATGTTACCTGTTAAGGCATTACAGTAGAGATTTTGAAAAGGTGAGTCATCTGCAGTGGACACTACAAAAACTGTGGTTGTTTCTGGAATTTGGTGAAAATCAGGTCCAAAATCAGAAGAAAAGAAAAATAAGAAATTATATTTTGCATAAAGAAAATAAAGCTTATTTTTTACATAGGATTTTTTGCAGTTCAACATTATTTTCCTAATAATTAAGCACATATCCCTCAATACTTATTAAAGAAATCTAATTTTATTACTGTATACAGTAAAAATGTGACATTTAAAAAAAGAATCTGCATAAAGTCAAAACGACCTTTGAAAAAGCATTAATTTCACTACTATTATGCCTCACATCTGAACTAGAATGGCGTTTTGCTCAACCATAAATATTGTTTTGAAACCGCTCTCCGTTACCGTATAATTTGGAAAATTGTGGCGTTAGGAAACTGAAAACGGATTAGTCTGGATGTGGCCTAAAAAATATAAATGGTTTCAATTTAAAAAATATATCACTATTTTTTCCACATCACGACAATGAGAATTACTTTTTTAACTTAAAGGCAGTACAAAAATATTGCCTTGATTTATAAATAATTTACAATGTTGCAATGCAAAAACTCTTTTTGTTTATGCAAATAATGTCTTATTTCATTAACACTTTACAATAAGGTTCGATTATTAACAGCACGGTGGCTCAGTGGTTAGCATTGTGGCCTCACAGCAAGAAGGTCCCAGGTCAACTGAGCCTCTCTGTGTGGAGTTTGCATGTTCTCCCCATGTTTGCTTGAATTGAATAAAGTTAACATTAGATTATGCAATATAAACAACAAAAATGTTTTTTATCAATTAACATTGACAGCTGTTTAAAAACATCGTTCATTGTTATTTCATGATATCTAATGCATTAACTAATGTGTTGACAAATGGAACCTTATTGTAAAGTGTTACCTTTATTTCTTTTGATATTGGGCTAAAATATAAAACAGACATGTTGATCTTCTAAGCCTGATCTTGACAGGTTTCATGAGATTCATCCAGGAAGGATGAAGTGATGTTTGAATGAATTGCACCTCATCCTAGTTGGTTGTTTCAGGCTTTCCTGACCGGAACACACTTTAAAAAGCTTGGACCATATTCAGTAGATATCAGCAGGTGATTGAGTAAATGTATTCTCACTCACGTTAAATATACAAGCAGTTGTTGTCAGCCACACTAATGGTAAATAGCAGCCATTGCATTTTAACAACATCATGTATTTAATACTTTGGTTTTCAAAATCCTAAGAGCTTATTCCTCTGGAAAAATGTTCACTGTACGTTTAAGATGTTTTTGTATTAAATATTTGAAGTACAAACCAAACCATTGAACTCAACCAAGTGTTACCTTACTAAACCGTAATGCTGTAGGTTCAAGTAACATGTTTGTGTGTTATGAGACTGAGTGTTTGTAGTACACATAGGACATTTTTTTGGAAATATTTCAAAATACTGTGGCTGTGTATTGGTTTTCTAGAGAGAAACTGAAACTGAACTTCATACATCTGACCCGATTGTGCAGAATGAGACCAGTGCGATTTATGTAATCTGAACGCAGGGAATTGCCTTGTAATTCCAAGGCAATGTGAACTGTTTTGTTAGCATTTTATATATATTTTTTTATCTGAATGGATCTTGCTGCCCATTGTGAGTGAAAGCACACATGAAAGTACTTAACGTGGAAAGATGAAAGGAATTCCTGTCATTGTTGGATTATTTGTCTAATAAACGGTATTCCTTACTCGAAACGTATGTCAATGATGAAGTGCAGTGATAACTAGGTTTTTCATTTTCTGAAGATATGAGTGGAGTTTGAATGGACAAAACTCACTGCCACAATGATGGGTGGTTGCTAGCAGTGTCAGATATTAACTTTGCCATTAGGAGGCAATATTTCCCCCTTTGATATGGTCAAATTTGGCCACACTAGTCAGTTTTTCTCATCCACACTGAAACAACATTTCCTTCCACCAAAAATGGAGACACCAAAAACGCTCTCAAAAACGGCATACTTTGGGAAAGCAATGACTGTTAAGAAACTGAAAACCGAGATTTCAAACCTAGTAAACATTAAAAGGATGTAAAATAACCACTTTCTGTACCAAGTTTGTGTATATAATCTCTTTTGTCTTTTCATAACCATTCAAATATTATATAAGAACTCTTATATTATTAGGTGTTTAGTACAGTTTTAGTAAAAGAATAGTCCGAAAAGAATATCCAGTATCATTGGAACTAGCGTTGGGAAGTCCAACTCATTTTAGCAAACTGGTTCATTCGAACTGTTTGTTTTAATGAACAATTTCGATGAACTGATTTAGCGATTTGTTCACTGTAAGCCCTAATGCTCAAAGTGTTTGTGTAGGCATAAATTAAATCATACTAATTAGTTCAAATAAATTAACCTTAAAGAGTATTTAGAACTTTTTCATTTGAGTTCACAAAACTGACACCTTTTAAGTGACCTGAATTGTTTAATTGTTTTGAGTTCAATGAACTTGGCTCTTTAAATTAACAGGAACTTAAATTTAACTGAAACTGGGCAGGGGATTTCTATGTCCCAGCATGCTTTGCATGGCACTCGATAGGGAGAGTAAATGTTAAAATTAGGTGTTATATAATATGTCTTTGTGCAAGATGACTGTAAAGGGGGAGACATTAATGTTTAATGTTTTGTGTTATTTAGAAGAGTTTCTGTTATGTTGGAGTTTTGGTGGCTAACATTATAGTGAATGGTGAAGATTGATTTTAAGTTGAGGACTGGTACAAGTAAAAAAAAAAAAAATGTCTATATTGCTTTACTCATTGAGCAATTGCTATGCTAATTAAAGCAACCACATGTATGTTAGACCCAATACCGACCGAGCTCTAAAAAGAGGTGTTTCCTGTAATCTCAGAACCTCTTCTTAATATTATTAACTCCTCGCATGGTTCAGGACTCAGACACACTCTCTCAGTTTAAGTCTAGACTAAAGACTCATATTTTCAGCCAGGCATACACCTAATTTATCCATCAACTCATAGTTATGCTGCATTAGTTGGGTCTGCCTGAATCGGAAACACTTCCCATATTCTATAATGTGGTTTTTAGTGAATGGCATCTAAGATAATATTATTCTATTTGTTTCCCTGTCTTAACCTCGGGATACATATCCTGAGGTTACCAGAGCCTGCCAGATCCAGCTCTGGTCCTGCCTGATGTCCGACTCACATGTGTTGCCGAGTGATGACGACTAACTGCAGCCTGTGCCAGCCAGATATCACTTCAGTCTACTATGATGGACTTCACAGAGGATGAACTGATGTCAGCACCAACATTAAGACATGGGATACTTCACTGGATACTGCCTAAAACTTGGACTTAAGATGGACTTCACTGGAAATGAACTGCCACAAGCTTCCAGTCGAACTGCAATGCACCTCACTGACCTCTGCCTGCATCACATTGGTCAAAGAATGAAATACATAGATAAAAAATTAATTACCAATTAAAGCCTTCATCAGCCAAATAACAGAGGACAAGTCATCTGTGTGCACTTCTGCAATTAATTCAGAATGGACTTCAAAACTTTAGTCGTTAATCTTACAGTTCATACTAAATCTTTTTGTTTAAACATTGACCCCTAACACTTAGTTTACTATTTTTAAACCATGACTTGCACTGCACACAAATAACTAATATTGGCATTATATTCATGCTGTTTAGTCAGAGGGGAACTGGCCCCCACAGAGAGTCTGGTTTCCCCCAAGGTTATTTTTCTCCATTAACCAACATCTTATGGAGTTTTGTGTTCCTTGACACGGACACCTTTAGCCTGCTCACTGGGGGTCTAAACACAAATATTATTTACTTATTTAATTATTTATTTTAAGGCACAATTTACAATCATGTTTTTTTTTCTTTTCTTTTTTTTTTTTTTTTAAACTGCACAGTTATGACTCTAAGACATTACAGATATTACAGCATAATTTTCTGTAAAGCTGCTTGGAAATGATGTGTATTGTGAAAAGTGCTATACAAATAAAAATGACTTGACCTTTCACAGTAGCGCCATCTTTTTTGACATGAATGACATGCACTGTATAAAGCTATATCAAAAAAATCTCCTAGATCACATCTAATTTTCCACAATTCATGCTGTTTGGAGTTTTTTGTCTACTTAAATTTCTTGCAAATATAGTTTTTCATTGTTTTGTGATTCAGCTAAATTATCCAAAAACACTTTAAACAACTGTTCAACCCATTGAAGAGACTATTGCCTACAAGTTAAAAAAAAAAAAGGACAATTTTGCAGTGCATAGCAACAATCAGGTGTTAGGAAAGTGCTGTGGTGCATTTTGTTGCTATTTCAGGTGAAAATAAAATGTTGTACCGTTTTATCCTACTGTACATTACAAATTCCAGAAGGACTGTGGTTGAAATTTTACTCTGTGAGTTATGTTGTTTTGAATCACCACTTGTCAGGGTGACATTTATGAGAGCTGGGCGGCTCGGAATGATTCCATCAATTGAAATCCATCATGGCTTTCACTGTAGACAAGATGTTAGTGATGCTTTTTCCCACTAGAGGGTGCTGTGTGACAAAGCTGCCAATGTGCTTTCGATCGCCACTATAATACATGCTGTGGGCATATGTCAAGATTTGAAAGAGCTGCATGTGGGAATTCTGTCTCTTCAAGATTGTACGTGCCATTTATGATAATGGCTCTATGTTTGTCCAAATAAATCCATAAACTTCCCTAAGATAAATACATGCATTTCTATGCACTAGCAAAGCAAATTAAATCTCAAAATGCATTTATTTGCAGCACGTCTAATTTGCATTTGAGTTCTACCATATGCATCAAAGATATTGGATATCGTTATTAATGTGTTGCTAAAATTCTTACACATTTGGTGGCTCTCAGTTTCAGGTTTCACTTTTTCGGAAGTGTGTCTTTGAAGCTCACTATGGGTCTCACGCTCTCCTCTATGACTGTACTGTCTCACTGCGCGAATAAATGGCACCTCGTTAATCAAATGTGCATGAGTGCGCTCAGGTTGCCATGGCAATAATTATCAGAGCTGCCTAATTAACTTTTTCAATTGCTTAATGATATACGACCCTATGAACTCCCCTCTGTTTCTTCCCTCTCTATAATTCAGGTTGATTTTTTTCCCTCTTTATTTTTTATTTTTTTCCTCTGTTCACTCTCGCTGTTAACCCGTGACCACCATTTTACGAGAAGAAAATAGGAGCAGATTGCCAGCCGATATTAAAGTGCAGTCCTGTTCCAGCTCTGCATTTCTGCATCTTACTTCCAGGTCAACAGGTGTGTAAAAGATATGGTTAAAAGAAAGATGAAATGTACAGCTTTACTTTTAAATTAAGCATCCAGATTGTGTTCGGTGATAGAGAAATCTATCTAATAGTGTGGGTTTGTGACACATGTGTCTATGTAGAACACCTGTAGCAAGCTGTTGATTGCCACAGTACATAATTTCAGCTCATCCCTTAGTTAAGAGTGTTGACAAGGTGAGAGTTAAAGGGATATCTCACCCAAAAATGAAAATTCTCTCATCTTTTACTCACCTTCATGCCACCCCAGATGTGTATGACTTTCTTTCTTCAGAATAAAACAAATTAAGATTTTTAGAAGAATACCTCAGTTCTGTAGGTCCATACAATGCAAGTGAATGGGTGCCAAAATTTTGACACTCCAAAAAGCACGTAAAGGCAGCATCAAATTAATCCATATGACTCCAGTGGTTTAATCCATGTCTTCAGAAGAGATATGAAAGGTGTGGGTGAGAAAGAGATAAATATGTAAGTCCTTTTTTGCTAGAAATTCTTCTCCATGTCCAGTAGGGGGCGTATGCATGAAGAAACTGAATCATCAAAAACACAAGAATAAGAGTATGAAAGTGAAATTTCAAGTGGAGTTTGAACAGGGATTATTGAGCAGAGATGGGCCACTTCTATTAAAATGAATGGGAGAAATTGGAACGCTCAACCAAGGAGCTCTGAGCGCCCAACGGTCAACAGATGTAGAAAGGAAGTCCCGCCTTACAGTTAAAAGAGCCAGTCACCTTTTAGATACAGACATCACCTGTCAATCAACTCTAGAATGTGCATGCACATTAGCTATACAAGCCAGGAAAATGGCTTTTTTAATGTAATATGAGGTAAACAATCACAAATTATGATACCAATATTGTCAGATTTTATTGCTGATTTGAAATATGTTCTTTGATCGTAATCTTGACCAACCGTTTTTGAGATTTTGGTCTTTCTCCATTCAAGTAGATAGGAGCTGCACTGGCATGAATAGAAATAGCCTCCCTAGAGCGTTCCAAAGATGGCCGACAGACTTGCTAAAAAAGATTTTGACTGAGCAGAGAAGAGAATTTATTGTAAAACTTTACTGAAATATTGATCTGTTTCTCACCCACACCTATCAAATCTCTTCTGAAGACATTGATTTAACCACTGGAGTCATATGGATTACTTTTATGCTGACTTATGTGATTTTTGGAGCTTCAAAGTTTTGGCACCTGTTCACTTGCATTGTATGGACCAAAAGAGTTGAGAAATTCTTCTAAAAATCTTAATTTGTGCGGGGGCCTGTGTAGCTCAGTGGTAAAGACGCTGGCTACCACCCCTGGAGTTCGCTAGTTTGAATCCCAGGGCATGCTCAGTGATTCCACCAGGTCTCGTAAGCAACCAAATTGGCCTGGTTGCTAGGGAGGGTAGAGTCACATGGGGTAACCTCCTCGTGATCGCTATAATGTGGTTCGTTCTTGGTGGGGAACATGGTGAGTTGAGCATGGATGCCGCGGTGGGTGGCGTGAAGCCTCCACACACGCTATGTATCCATGGCAACGTGCTCAACAAGCCACGTGATAAGATGCGCGGGTTGACGATCTCAGACACGGAGGCAACTGGGATTCGTCCTCCACCACCCGGACTGAGGAGAATCACTACGTGACCACGAGGACTTAAAAAGCACATTGGGAATTGGCCATTCCAAATTGAGAGAAAAAGGAAAAAAATAAAAAATAATAATAATAAAAGATCTTCATTTGTGGTCTTCTGAAGAAAGAAAGTAATACACATCCAGGATGGCATATGGGTGAGTAAATGATGAAGAATTTAAATTTTTAGGTGAACTATTACTTTAAAAGCAGAAATGTACAGACTAAGATAGGAAGGTTTTTTAGCACTAATGTGATGAAGAAAGATAAAATTATTCATATTAAGTGTGTTATTGATTATTTATCTGTGTATTTATCATTCTTGTGCTGCCTGCCACAGAAATGATGGGAAATGTAGTTTTGTCACGAAAGCATCTTATAAACAGACTAAATGAATAGTATTAGGCATATCTGTGCTTTATAGATCACAAAAAAAAAAAAAAAAAATACATAAAATGCATACAAACTAAATTGTACAGTCAACATTCTGTCATGATCCTGCCATTTTGATCTTGTGTTATTCTTGCTTTGGCGGGATCGTGACAGTTTCCTCCACCCATCTCTCAGGTTGTTCCATGTGCTGGTGTTTTCTACTCTCCCTCGTGTTTCCCCAGGTGATGCTCAGCAGCATAATCAGTGTTGCCATGGCATTGTGTTTATGGGCAGCACCTGGTTTTAATCCTTCCGTTTCCTTTATATTCCCTCTTTTGCCTTATCTGAGTTGTCAGATCGTTTTATTCCTCGTGCCCAGTCAGTTGTTAGTGTAAGTACCTTGTTTTCCTGTTTTTGTTCCCTGCCTGTTATTAATTTGTTCTGTTTAATCTAAATTATTGTTTTTCTCCATCGTGACAGTTTTGTTTCTCTGTCTGCCTTTGTTTTTGTTTAATACATTTTTAGTTACCTCATTCCTGCATTTGGGTCCTTGTTCACATTACCAGTTCATGACATAACGATCCGACCACAACTGGACCCAGCAGGAATGATTTTTTTATTTTCTTTTGTCCCAACTTCCACTCCATCACTTAGAGCCATGCAGGCTGAAAGGCTCTTTGAGCTTCGGCAGGGGAGGATGTCAGTGAGGGATTATGCAATCGAGTTTTTGGTCCTATCTTCGTGCTTGGGCCACGGTTCCCCTGTCACCGCCTCTGGACACGAAGGCCGTTCCCTGTCGCCGCCAGTGCCCATGGCCTCGGAGGCCGTTCCCCTGTCACCGCCTGTGGACACGGAGGCCGTTTCCCTGTCACCGCCAGTGCCCACGTCCACAGAGGTCATTCCCCAGCGCAATCAGCATTTCCATGGCAATGCTGATTAGCGCTGCTTGTGTTTATGGGCAGCACCTGGTTTCAGTCCATCCATTTCCTTTATATTCCCTCTTTGTCTTGTCTATGTTGTCGGATTGTTTTGTTCCTCATGTCCAGTTGGTTGTTAGTGAAAGTTCCTTGTTTTCCTGTTTTTGTTCCCTGCTTGTTATTTTGTTCTGTTTTATCGAAGTTATTTTTTTTCCATTGTGAGTTTTGTTTCTCTGTCTTCCTTTGTTTTTGTTTAATAAATGTTTAGTTACCTCATTCCTGCATTTGTGTCCACATTACCAGTTTGTGTAACATTCACAATTAAAACTTAATTTGACAAATATCAATTTACGTTCACCATAATTCTTTAATTGACATGCCCCCAACTCAGAAAGTCAGTGCTCAAAGAAGTTTCTCACTGGTCATAGAGTGCAACAATCTGGTTCCCGAAGTAAAAATCCCATTAATTTATTCAATAGGGGAATTTATTATTTACAATAACTTGTAAACCTTATTGTAAAACCTCAAACTGAGCTTGTAAATTGATGGTATGCTTCTCCTGAAGCTATTAGTCCATGTTATTTCAACTTCATAAAATAAATAAAAAAAAAAAACATTTTTAATAGCAGAATTCCTGGTGGAGAACTACACTACCTATCAGGGTTGTGGACTCGAGTCACATGACTTAGACTTGACTTGGACTCGAGTCACAAACTTGATGACTTGCGACTTGATAATCAAAGAAGAGTTGTGACTCGACTTAGACTTTGACAACAATGACTTGACTAGTACTCGAGCCCTCGACTTGATACCTTCTAAAACCAAATATCAGATTTGTACATATAAAAATGTGCAGCAAATCAACGATTCATTTACCCAATAAACAATTAATTTTATTTACAAATCTGCATTTCCATGCTCCACATTCAACCAACTAGACAACCAACCAATCAACTTCCACAAGAGTAGGACCAAGTTTGAAGATCACGCATTCAAGGGCGACACAGCCAAAATGATACCAAAGCTAATTTCATTTGGATATAAAGAATACAATATCAAAGGCAACAAAAGGATTGCAACATGTAGAACCTGCGGTACAAAAATTACACTTTATCAACCATGTCCAATTTTGTGAGGCATCTGAAAACCCACAGACAGAGGTGTGATGGGACTGTTAACTTTTAAATGTCAGCTATGGTTGAGTAGCATTTAACTTTCTGTGTTAGCTGGGTTAGCTAGCTAGCTACTAGGGATGGGACAATATATCAAATTTTGATATATCGCAAAACAAAAAAATTACAAACCATATCGAGGCAAAACTCGTTATTGCGAAATCTGCAACAAACATCAAACATCATAATCTCTCTATCACTTGGTTTGACCCCTACTGTGCTTTTTTCTACACTGTTACAGGGTTTGCACAAGGTCCCTGAAGTGCTTAAAGTTAGCTTTTAGAAATGTAAGTACTTTAATACCTGGAAAATCTCCTTTTTTGTTGAAAAGTGCTTGAGATTAAAACGTGTAATGTGTCCATCAAAGATTAGGTGCACTTCACTTTCATTGAATAATGTGTCTTTTAATATCCTTCCTGTTCTTTACAGCCAGATATAAAAGTAAAAACAAATATAAATTTTAATCACAAATTGTATGGATGCACTAAAAAAAGAGAGAATTCTCTCTCGTTAATAAGCCAGGGCACCTGCGCGAGTCTGTGAGATGATCGTTGCTTGTTAAAGTGACAGTGCCATTTTTGTGCTTGTTAAAGGAATATTCCAGGTTCAATACAAGTTAAGCTCAATTGACAGCAGTTTGTGGCAAAATACTGATTACCACCAAAAGTAATTTTGACTCATCCATCCTTTTCTTTAAAAAAAGCAAAACTCAGGGGGCCTGGGTAGCTCAGCGAGTATTTACGCTGACTACCACCCCTGGAGTCAAGAGTTTGAATCCATGGTGTGCTGAATGACTCCAGCCTGGTCTCCTAAGTCTCCTCGGTTGCTAGGGAGGGTAGAGTCACATGGGGTAACCTCCTCGTGGTCGCAATTAGGAGTTCTCGCTCTCAATGGGATGTGTGGTAAGTTGTGCGTGGATCGCGGAGATAGCAAGAGCCTCCATGTGCGGTTTCTCCGCGGTGTCATGCACAGAGAGCCAGGTGATAAGATGTGCGGATTGACTGTCTCAGAAGTGGAGGCAACTGAGACTTGTCCTCTCGCTTGACGCACTGTGAATGACGCAGTCAAGTTGCTCTCTCTACAAACTCAAACTACTTACATATTTGTACATATATTAATATTTTACAATAAACCTAAAATATATTGTTTGTATACTTATAAACAACTTTGAATCAACATTATTATATAGTTCTATAATAAAAATTAAAAAACTCTTCCCCTTTTCTCCCCAATTTGGAATGCCCAATTCCCACTACTTAGTAGGATCTCGTGGTGGCATGGTTACTTAATCTGGGTGGCAGAGGACAAGTCTCAGTTGCCTCTGCTTCTGAGACAGTCAATCCGCGCATCTTATCACATGGCTCATTGTGCATGACACCGCGGAGACTCACAGCATGTGGAAGCTCATACTACTCTTCGCGATCCATGCACAATTTACCACACGCCCTATTGAGAGCGAGAACCACTTAATCGTGACCACAAGGAGGTTATCCCATGTGACTCTACCCTCCCTAGCAACTGGGCCAATTTGGTTGCTTAGGAGACCTGGCTGGAGTCACTCAGCACACCCTGGATTTGAACTCGTGACTCCAGGGGTGTTAGTCAGCGTCTATACTCGCTGAGCTACGCAGGCTCCCCTAGTTCTATAATATTTAATTAGATTGCTTCATTCACAATGCTTCATGGAATTGAGGTTAATTCCCTTATGAAAGTCTTGTACCTTCATCTTTTTGTCTGATATTCAAATACTTTTTTGCTTCAAGTCAAAGTTTGTAATGTTGTGATTCACCTCAGCTCTGGTTGGTAGCTTAGTAGGATTTTATTAAATGAATGGGAAAAATTCTTCCGGAATCAAGACGGCTAAAAAGGTTGGTGAGCACACTCTATTACAGCTTTGTGGTGCCGTTCACGCACTCATCTCGTAATTCCAGTCGAGTCATTCCATTGTGACACGAAGACAGCGATAATTAGTAAGCAATATTAGTATCCTTGCTTGATACTAAGTGAAAGTTACCAGGGTTTACTTTATAGCTGGTCAAGACATGAGTTGAAATATTGCATTTAACTTTGCACAGACAGGGTGGATAAACAATTCCATGACACCAGTCTCATGATAACACATGGAATGTTTAAATTCACAATGAAACCAAAACTTAAAAAAAGTTAGTTGAGCTCTTAATAGATGTTCCTGATCATATTGTGAATGATTCATGAGTGCACGTTATTAAAAAAAAATAAATAAATAATAATTCTAATCTTTCATCAAAATGTGATAACTTGCTACACATCTGAAACAACTTTTCAGCTGACATCACCAAGTTTTCTTATTTTTCAGTGCCTCCCATACAACCAGCTGTCATATAGAGACCACTTTTCATCATCCTATCAATTTTCAATGGACAAAATATTGTCTGTGCTAATTGACAGTATTCCACACATATGGTATAGACATTCAAACCTGGAATATTGCTTTAAGTGTTCATGTGATCACTAAAATCTTGTATGAATCTTGTATGAAAAGTGTGTGTGTGAGAGAGTGATGAGCACCCGGGGCAGCAGGTGACCTCTCGTGACAGGTTGAGTGAAGGGGCCAGTGAGGGCCTGTTATCTCCTGTTCACTCACTCAGTGTGTGGCGCAGTCAGGCAGAACTCACAGCACAACACCTGCTGACACTTGCGCTGGCCCCATGCCTCACGTCATACACACTGCCGTCAGGGTGCACTCATAAGGTTACACGGCTTTTACTATGCACACATACTGCTGTCAGCATATCACACTCGATCTATATGTTCTGCTGTGTCCCACACAAGTTGATGTATCACTCAGAACAGGAGTTTCCTTTTAAGTCAGTAGCTTCATCAGTATCTGATGCTTTAGGAGCTCCTCCTAGGGGCGGTGACCCTGTAACCCTATACCATCACACGAATTTAATTAGCTGGTGACACCTGGCACTTACCATGCTTACGTCATCATGGGCATACACCATCAGAATTTCCCTCTTCCAGGGTTGCGTAGTCACCTCTCGTGCTCAGGAACCCCAAAACCAACGCTTCGATGTTTGATGTGCACCCGGTAAGCAAGAACGAACTCTGTTCTTCTCCTTGCATGCTCCACTAAAGAGGCATATCTTCAAAACACTTCTGCGTATGCAGTGTGTTTACATTGCACTTCTAAAAGAGTAAATTGAAGAAAAGAATCTAAAAGAGTCACTTGCTGAAACACATCTATTTAAAGACAGCAATGTTTTCGCAGGTGTTTTCCACCTTGTGATCGATACGCATGTCCGATGGGCCTCAGGACACTGTGTTCATGGCTCGCTTTTATTGAGAAAGTGAAAGCCAGTCCCCCTCCCTCCTGCTTCGCTCCTTCTGTGCCACCCAAGGGACCACATGAAGGAGGACCGTGCGGAGAGAGGATATAGAGTATGGAGGGAGGATTTGTTGCCAGCACAAACCTTGCACACCTCGTTTCCTCCATATAGAGCATCTTCACATGTTCAGTTCACCAGTGATGACCTACACCCTACAATCAATGTACATGGTTCTATCCCATTTGGCAGTAAGGGCAAAGAGAGATATGCTATATCACTGGAGGCCTCTGATGCTGAGACCTGATCACACTCAGTTGATGAACAGAGTGTCTGTATTTCCAATCGAGCAGTGGAAAACAGCGCTGCACTTGTTTCAGAGACTTAGTTGATCGAGGTTCTCGGCTGGGCGGTGGAGAGACTTCAGCTCGAGCGCCCATGCCTGATGTGTCCAAGCACTCTCAGCTGGATTAACGGTTTTACAGAGCCGGAGTAATCACGCAGGCCTACCAGGCGGATCTGCTGTAGGACTTGGATGAGAATATTCCAAACCCAGAGTCCCTTCAAGAGCTGCGTTGCACCACAGATTTGGTGCTCTGAGCTTCAGGTCATCGGCAGATCTATGGGTAGCCTGGTGTCTGCTGAGCAACACATCTGGCTTAATTTCTTACATTTAAGCAACAGGACAAGGCCTTCCTTCTTGATGTCCTGGTGTGTCAGCAGGGCCTCTCCTGTGACACTATTTATGCTTTCACTGAGAGATTTCAAATCAAATCAAATCACTTTTACTGTCACACAACCATATACACAAGTGCAATAATGTGTGAAATTCTTGGGTGCAGTTCCGAGCAACATAACAGTCGTGACAGTGATGAGACATATACCAGTCTACAATAAACATCAAATTTACACAACACAATTTAAAATCTAATATACACATAATTACACACAACACAATAGACAAATAATAACATACAGTGTACATTATACAATACACACAATATAGAATACAATAATAAAAAAAAGATATATAGTATATATAAAATGTACAGTTTGTTGTATTGTACTGTATTGACATTCAGGCTGTTGGCTGATAGTTGCCAGTGTGTTGTTAAGATAATATAATTTATGACAGTCCAGTGTGAGATAATAAGATTAATAAAGTGCAGTGCTGATGTATATTGATTGTGAGAGATCAAGAGTTCAAAAGTCTAATTGCTTGGGGGAAGAAGCTATCATGAAGTCGGCTGGTGTGGGTCCTGATGCTGCGATACCGCCTACCTGATGGTAGCAGTGAGAGCAGCCCATGGCTCGGGTGGCTGGAGTCTCTGATGATCCTCTGAGCTTTTTTCACACACCGCCTGGTGTATATGTCCTGGAGGGAGGGAAGCTCAACTCCGATGATGTGTCTGGCAGTTTGCACCACCCTTTGCAGGTCTTTGCGGTTGTGGGCTGTGCTATTGCCATTCCAGGCAGAGATGCAGCCAGTTAGGATGCTCTCTACAGTGCTGGTGTAGAACCGTGTGAGGATGTGGCGGTTCATTCCAAACTTCCTCAGCCGTCTCAGGAAGAAGAGGCGCTGATGAGCCTTCTTCACAATGGCCTCAGTGTGGACGGACCATGTGAGTTCCTCAGGGACTTGAAGCTGCTGACTCTCTCCAATTTTCAATCAGCTAAGAAGAAATCGCTGGCCTATAGACACATCCTGCCCAGGCGGGGTAGATCTGTAGCCATCTCAAACTTGTATGACTTCTGTGGAACACAACTGAAAATAGTTTGAAGGATGTCTCACCTGTTATTGTCTATACAATGCCAGACAATGTGGTCCAAAATAAGGATGTGCACAATTTTTAATATTCGGTTAACCGCGAGGGTTCACAAATGGTTATTTGCCATAAACATTCTTTATTCCAGAATCCCAACAACTATGGATGTTCGTCAAGCACACTCAAAATAGCAGTCTTCAGTGAGCAATGAGTTTAAAAAGCATAGATCTTCAAATGATCAAACAAAAATAATTAAACTGTTACTGCCTCCAACATTGTATTCTTAACCAACCGTAAATACGTAATTTAAATGCTAAACCATATATGTGCTCCACCCAGGCAGGTTTACATTTTCGTGAGATAGCGAATGCTAGGATTTTCAAAAGCATGGTGTTACATTGCTGCAGTTTATTACCCTCTTCGGGATGCTTGGATTTTTAAATGGTTTAGCTTTAACTTGTGGAATAATTGTTTGCTCAATAGAGCAAAAGGGAAAAAACATTGGCATAACATTCATCGAGCACAGAAACTTTGACAGGTGAACAACAATCTGGAAGCATGTTTAACAGTATATCAGTCACATGAAGTCATGCAGCGCAACAAATGAAACAGAAAGCAGGTGTCCCAAGATGCATTTAAATATATTGATATAAATTATTTTTGTTATTAACATTGTTTATTGATTCCAAGACAGACAAAAATAAATGTAACCACAAAATTATGCATTAGGAATCAACTTATAACCCTTTATAGCCCCCCCCCCCCCAATATAAAATAACTAAATACCCACATATAAACAGACACACAAATAGAAATACATAAGTACATATAAAAAGACAAAGTTCAACATATAGGGGAAAAAAATTGTCTCCCTCCACTGCCCCACACTAGGACCTCTCCAAATGAGACAAATAACTGCCCCATTTTCTGCCATAACTCGGCAGGTTCCCCAGCCATCTGGAAGTCAACTCCTCGAAAGCTGTCACTTTACCCAACTCGGTGCTCCACTCACGAAATGAGGGTGCATCAATTGACTTCCAACCCCTAAGGATTAGCTGTCTGCCAATCATCACGCTGGTTAGGACCCAGCTTTTCATTTATTTATCACCTATATTCAGGACCCCTCCATCACCCAAAATACAAAGTCAGGGGCAAAATGAAAACTGAGTGTCCAGTATGTCACACACAAAATGCTGGATCCTCAACCAAAATTCCTGAATCTTAATTCAACCCCAAACATGGGTTGTGTCCCCGTCTTCTGACTGGTATCGCCAGCAGGTGGGTGAGTCTTTAAGACCAAGCCTATACAATCTAGAGGGGGTCCAGTAGAACTGATGCAAAATCTTAAATTGCATCAGACGGATCCTTGTATCTCTAGATGCAGACCTGATTCTTTTTAGGATCCTAGCCCACTCTCCATCCTCCAATACCAAGTTTAAATCTTTCTCCCATAATCTCTTGAGAGAAGACGAAGCTCCATCCCCCAGACTCTGAATTAACAGGGAGTAATACACAGAAGCTTCATGACCTTTCTCATAAGCAGTAATCACCATTTCCAAAGTATCTTCCGCTTTAGGGGGGTGTACACCACTCCCAAAAACAGTACAGAGCAGGTGGCACAGCTGTAAAAACCTAATGAACTGGGATCTAGGAATCTTAAAATGTTGAACCAAATTATCAAAAGATCTCCACTCTCATACAGGTCACCGAGTGTAGTAACCCCCCTCCCAATCCACTCTGACCAACAGAAAGGGGATTTATTAATATGTAATTTAGGGTTCAGCCATATGCTTGAGGCAACATTTAAATAAATGTCCGAATTAAACACTCTGGACACTTTAGTCCAAACCACGTGCAAATGCAAAATAACGGGGTGTGACTTAACTTCTCCGGTTAGATTGATCGAAAGGCTTTGCCATGGAGAAATAGGGACAAGAACTTCTTGTTCAGTAAGAAACCAGGGAGGGGCTCGCTTGGGTGGAAGCACCAATGAGCCAAATGTCTGTGACCGAATGCATAATAATAAAACAAAATCTTGGGTAGGCCTAACCCACCTTTGTCAATCGGCCTATGTAACTTATTGAAATTTAACCTGGCACGCTTACCATTCCAAATGAAGGACTTCACTATGCTATAAAATTGCTTGAAATAAGGGAGGGGGACATCTATAGGGAGAGATTGTAACAGGTAGTTGAATTTTGGAATACATTTCATTTTAATTACATTAACCTTCCCAATCATCGATAAGTGTAATGAAGCCCACCTGACCACATCATTCGAAAACCTATTTATTAAGGGATCAAAATTAACTCTGACTAAATCAGACAAATATGCTGGGAATAAAATTCCCAAATACTTAATGCCCTGTTTGGGCCACTGGAAGGCGCCTGGCTGGAAGGCCGTTACTGGACAGTACGCTGTCAAAGCCAAAGCTTCGGATTTAGACCAATTGACTTTCTATCCTGAGAACTTGGAAAAGGAATGAATAATTCTGTGGAGGCAAGGCATAGATCTAGCGGGGTCGGAGACGAATAATAAAATATCATCTGCGTAAAGCAGAAGCTTATGCGCCACACCTCCCGCAGTCACCCCTGGAAAATCATCCTCCTTTTTATCGCGGCTACTAATGGACAGAACAATAATGGGGAAAAAGGGCAACCCTGCCGAGTGCCCCTATTCAGAGTAAAATAATGTGAAATTAATCCATTTGTTTGTACCGCTGCTACAGGGTGTTTATAAAGTAACTTAATCCAACCAATAAATATACTCCCAAACCCATACATTTCCAAAATCTTAAAAAGATAATCCCATTCTACCATATCAAACGCCTTTTCGGCGTCAAGTGAGATGGCAGTGACCGGAGACTGATCATTCGCTACTGACCACATGATGTTGATGAGTCGCCTGATAGTTTCAGAAGAGCTGCGGCCCCACATAAATCCTACCTGATCTATATGTATAAGAGATGTCATAACCTTACTTAGTCAGTTAGCCAAAATTTTTGACAACATTTTTACATCTAGATGGATCAGGGAGATTGGACGGTAACATTTACACTCACTTGGATCTTTGTCCTTTTTAAGAATCAGACTTGGGTTGTGTCATGGTTGGAGGAAGCTTTCCATTCTTTAATGATTCAGTATAAACTTCTAACAAAAGTGGAGCCAGTTCTGTAGCATAGGATCTAAAAAATTCTGTGGCAGTACCATCTGGCCCCGGAGCCTTGCCAGTAGGTAGGGACTTAATTACCTAGCCAAGCTCCTCCAAGTTTATCTCAGAATCAAGAGCGTTTTTTTGCTCAGTCTTCAGTTTAGGAAGATCTAATAGTTCCACAAGTTTCTAATATCTTCATCAGTAGACGAAGACGTGGAACTATAAAGATCAAGACAGAATTCTTTAAAGGCATTATTAATATCAATGGCTGAGGTAAAAATTTCACCACCAGCAGATTTCACTGAGGAATGGTAGAAAAAGACTCTGCTTTATATATCTAGCCAAAAGCTTCCCTGCCTTGTCCCCTGACTCAAAGTATGACTGTCTTGCCCTGAATAACTAAAATTCCGCTTTCTGCAACAAAATAGTATTATATCTATATTTCAATCGGGTCAATTCTCTGAGGCCATCAGATGACATACTGTGCTTCAGCTCTGCCTCTGCACTTTTAATATTTCCTTCCAACTCCATGAGTTCTTGTGCTTTGGATTTTTTGATGAATGAGGCATACTGTTTGATCCAACCCCTAAGGACCGCCTTAAGTGCCTCCCAAGCAACGCCTACAGAGGATACCAAGGACCAGTTGCTCTCCATATAAACACTGATTTCAGTCTTTAACATTTGTTGGAAATCAGGATTTTGCAAAAGGGATACATTAAGGCGCCAACTATATGATTTATTTTTCTCTATATGTGGCAACACCTCTAAACTCACCAGGGCGTGATCCGAGACTAAAATGTTTCCAATTGAGCAATCAACAACAGATGAAATGAGGGATTTGGATATAAAAAAATAAATAAAAAATATCTATTCTAGAATAAATCTTATGGACTGATGAAAAAAATTTATAGTCTCTACCAGATGGGTTCAAAAGTCTCCAAATATCTGTAAGACCAAGAATTTTACACATCCTGTGAAGCATCAATGTTGCTCTAGGGGGCTTGCACAATTTTGCTTCACTATGATCAAGGACTGATTCCATCAAAAGATTAAAGTCTCCTCCCAATATTATATCATGAGGGGTGCCAGTGGCTTGCAACATCCCTTCAAGATCTATAAAAAAGCCCTGATCATCAGTGTTAGGTGCGTAAATATTAGCCAAAATCAGACTTTGCCTCTGAATTTCTGCTAAAACAATAATGACTCTTCCTAATTTATCTTTAATCTGTTTGAGAAATTTGAATTGTAGATGTTTATCACTATAATGACTCCCTTGCTCTTACTTGAACCAACAATAAAGAAAACATGTCCACCCCATATCTTCCCAAATTTTTCAGCTTCCTGCGGGGAAAGATGCGTTTCTTGAAGAAACACTATATCATATTTCTTATGTTTAAGAAAAGAAATAACCTTCCTTCTTTTATGGGGTGCCCCAACCCATTCACATTCCACGTGGAGAGAGACAGTACACTCATATTAACATTTGACATTTTGATATAATAGAAAAAATAAATTGTGTGCCAAAAACAAAATTATGAAGACCACATTTCAACATTAATGCAACAATAAAACCCCGAACTTCCACCTGAACAAAACAAACAGAAAAAAGAAAAACGTGTGCATTAACCCCGCGCACGACAGAGCCCCCGCGACAACTTTGCCATCGGATTGCTCAATTTTGCCTCACAAATTTGTAAGGCAAAATTACATAACATCAAATATTTTGTAAAACAAACCCCAGCCAATAGGCAGAATAAACACAAAGAACATGTAGACTCATTCACAGAACTGTCTCAAAGGTGTGTTCCTTCACAAGACAAATTCCAGCCGATATAAAGCCGTTCAGTTTCCTCGGTCAGACAAATGAATCTTCAGTGAGCCAGCTGATGACATAATCATTCCAATGTCCCACGAAAATACTCCACGAATCATACTCCAGCCAACAGGAGGCATAAGCACAAGGAACTGACAGATTCATCCATAACTGCCCCGAAGTAGTGTTATTTAACAAAACAAGCTCCAACCGCTAGGCGGAACCAGCACAAAAGGAAACGAAACACGCATCCCGGTTCCTCGGATGGTCAAGATTCAATTCACTCGGAGGCCACATAAAAGTATATCCCATGATTTACACAGTCCGCCAACTTTATAAAAGACATCCTTTGTGTGGGCATGTAGATATTTTGCGGTCATCCGTTCATTGTAAAAGTGATGTTCCATCAATACAAAAGTTTCTTTAAGGAAAAGTGTTAATCCACAAAACAAAACAAACTCCAACCACTCGGCAGAGCCAACGCAAAAGGAAACAAAATGTATGTACAGTGAGTCAATGCACTCACAAGAAAAACACCCAATGGTTACTCACCCATTGTTTCAATAAAAGACATTGCCTGATTGGGACATGTAAATACTTTGCTGCCGTCCTTGGTGTTTATTCTCAGTCTGGCTGGAAATATCAGAGCAAAAGTGATCTTCCGCTGATGTAAGAGTTTCTTGCATTCCCTAAACCGATCGCGTTTCTCTCTTGTCGGGTTCGCAAAGTCCGGGAACAAGAAAATATTGTAATTCTTACAAGAAAGTTTTCCTTTGCTCCTCGCCTGGCGCAACACGAGATCTTTATCGGATGATCTAAAAAATTTGGCCAGAATCGATACTTCTTCAATCTATGGCCCTTACACACTGTTTCACTGTATTTCTGGGAGCCAGTTTTCTTTTCATATAGCCTGAGAGAAAAACGTCTCGTTCCTGGTGTGAATGGACCTTTCGTCTGGCAAATTTGTTTCTGATTTGGTGTGAATTGGCCTTTATTGTGGCATTAACAAACCTCAGTACTCAAGGGGGTGATTAGAGTTACCTTCAGATCTCTGTGCCATTAAACTGAACATGTTATTATTCAGTTAGCCAGCTATGAACATGTTGACAGTTTAACTAACTTTAAAGTCACTGTATTTGCGTAGAGTGCTCGTGTAGAGTTTCCTGCTTTACTCTCTCTCTCTCGTGGTTGTCTGTGACTGTCAGTACATCTCTTTTAGATTCCCATCTGAGATATAGTGATGTCACTGAGCTATGGAAGATTATCATGGTGACAGTGAGTTGGCAAAACAGAGGACATGCATTGACATCCCACTTCCTCCTTAAAATCCCCTCCTCTCCTGCGGGGTGAGATTTAAAAAAGGGATTAATCGCTTGTGTTGGATTGTACATGCTAAGTCGCTCTCTCAGACAGCCACAGAGAAGGAGATCCCCTCAATTCTCCTCCTTTATCATCTCAACCCTTATTATTCTTGTAGTTTAAGTGCACTTCCAGATCTAAATCATGAATGTGAGCCCCATAAAGTGGGAGGCCATATTTCAATGTGGTTTCCACATCTTAAGAAGAAAAAAAAGAAACTGGAACTCGACTCACGCAAGCAGGAAGTATTAGTCAAAGTACTCTGTGTTGCCAACCCAGAGGGAGCGAGCCCCAGCACTCTCTCTTTGGACAGAATCCCATAGCCCCGAGCCAAATGCTTTACCCTCCCTCCTCCCTCACTTGTGGTGACATTGGGAGGCCACATTGTTGGCGGCGTCCCAGGTGTGAGGTGGAGACGCATTCCTGGGATGGCCATCAGCTCTGCCGGGGAAGAAACACCCAACCGCCCCCTCTCCTGCACTTTGCCTCACTCAGACAAACAATCAAAAACAATGACTTATGTAACAAAACACCAAGTGGGTTGTGGAAGTGAGAGAGGAAGGAGGGTTGATGAAATAAGGAATGACAGAGAACTAGGTAATGATGATGGCAACTGAGGACATGTCAGAGAGGACGAGTAAAAGATAGATTAGAGGGAGCGCAGAGGGTAATGTAGAGAGAAATGGGACAAGGCCAGGAAAGTCAAAGAGAGAGATGTTAAGAAAGAGATTGAAGACGGGTGATGAATATATTAAGAATGAATGTAAAATATATTAAGTTGAATGTAAAAGAGAGGGGATGTGTCTGTAAGGGAACCCTCTGGCAGGGGAAAGTATCATGAGAGTTGCATGCAACATTCATACACTGTGTTTATTGCTTTTGTTTGTAGTCTCACAGGAACCCTGCACGTACCCCTGCCCTGAACCTGTAACCATAACCCTGTGACTCTCGTGAGACTTTCCCAGCCCAAGGGTTCCCTTTTTGACACAACCAAGGTGAGGAGGTGTATAAAAGAGATAGAGTATTTAGCAAATCAAAGAAAAGTTGAGATGAAGTCATTACACTAATTAGGGCAGAGGGATTAAAGAAGAAAAACTATACAGTATTATTATATTATTATATATAAGAAAATTTGAGTTTTGCTTGCCCATGCACTAGTTGCTGTCACAATGGAAAAGGAGTTGTGGGTAATTGCCAAGAAATTAGTGTCTGGTTGTTAAAGAGTTCTGAGTGGTTGCTTACTAGCCCAATTCAAAATTGCCCACCTCAAGTCTCTATAAGAACTTTTCCATCATCAGGCTGAACGGTTCTGAGCCCGGTGAGTAACGGTTCCAGTAGCATTTCCACTTAAGCATGGTTCGATATGGTATGAAATGCAAACCATTCCCGGCCCGAATTTCTCAGCATAGTAAGATAACCATTGTCATGACAGAGAACAGTGCTGCTGGAACACCTGTAGTGATGTGGATACTTATGATTGGTCACTTGTTCAGTCAGTCTGTTCCAGTCCTGATTTCACACACAATGGAGAAAGAAACCGTAACTGTGTCAACAAACCCAGATCATTACGGAATGGCACTGTTCTGCAATGAGAACCATTTGGCCCAAAAGTCTCTAGATGGCTTGATTCTCTCCTTCATTGTAAGTAGATTGGATTTTTTAAAGTCTGTTTTATAGTATGATCATTGCTATGCAGTTGCTAGGTTGTTCTAGAATGTTGGTAGGCCATTGCTAGGTGGTTGCTAAAGTGTTTTGGGTGGTTTCTTATTGTCCCAAGTCAAAAGAGCTCACCCCCAAGTCACTATGATATTCTTTGGTCAGTTGCACCAGCCATGTGTAAGTAACAACTTAAACTATTTATTGTATAGTGTAAATGGGTTCACAGTTATGCACTACTAAATATTTGAGTATCTCACCATTAAACTTAGATGAAACATAACTGTACATGATAACATTTACAGAAGTCTCTGACCAGAAATAATGGTTGGAATAAAATTGTAAACTGATTAAATGACATCAATGAGCTCATGTTTGGCATGACAAATTTCTTAAGACCTACCGTATAAGATGAAATTGACATTTACATGTTTACGTTTATGAGAGAGAACATTATGTAAAAAAAACTGACATTTTTGCAGCTCTTCTGCATGAAACCGATCTAAGCTGGCATACAAAATATACAGTACATACAAAATATATAGGGTATTAAAATGAATAAATATAAATTTTTCCTGTCTGTTGTATTAGTTTTTTTTTTATTGCCCCTAATTTAAGATACAGTTCCTGAATATTATTATTTACATATTTCAATTAAAATATTATTTGCTTTTTTTACATTTTGTATTTTAATATAATGTAATTTATTATCACTGACAGTTGCATGAGACAAAAAAGGTCTGAACATCAACCGTACCAAGATAACACTGAAATTCAGGACTTTTCAAATGTTCTTCTGTATACAAATTTGAAGGTCGCTTATGGGATCAATAAAGGTAGGCTAAATGTCAAATTTGCAACTATGCATTACTTTACGGAGAGCTTACGACCTACTAGCCAAGTCTTGCATTAAGAACTGGTGGTACAAGCAAATTAAGCACTCAATTAGTTACAAACTAACTAGTAGTTACTTAGTTTGAATTTTAACTTAGTTTGAATTTTACATCCCAACTTAAAAGGAATATTTAGGGTTAAATACATGTTAAGCTCAATCGACAGCATTTGTGGCATAATGTTGATTACCACAAACATTAATTTCGACTTGCCCCTCCTTTTCTTTAAAAGAGCAAAAAAATCTGGGTTACAGTGAGGCTCTTATGCCCGTTTCACATCGTAAGCTTGAGCAAGGCATCTGCAAAGCTACAGTGCAACTACATCATAACTACAGCTGCAGACTTACCAGGGCTTTTACACTGGAAGCATATTTACAGCATCAAAGCATACAGTATACAGAAAAATAACGTGATTTAACTACATTGAGTATTTGCTTTATTAATGATCATAACTTATGAAATGGTTATCAGGTGTGGGTGATTGATAAGTATTACAAACTTTATCATCATGAAATCTTATTTACATGATGCTGATGTAACCAAATGTGTAGAACTATGTCATTTAGGTGGAGCCAACACAAGCTCTGATCCTTAAAATCATCATCATTAAGTGGAGAAACTAGGTTTGTACATGAGGGGGACGAGCCTTTGAATGTTTTGCACAACACAGGGTGCGATCACTCAGTTTGGATTGATCAATCGTCTTTATAGTCAGAAATGCGTTAAAACAACCATTGTATAGCGATATCTCTTTGTTCAAACATCAGCCAAAACTGTTAAGTACTTTCTTCATGAGAATAAGGATGCACTTCCAAAAAATAAATGTTAACTCTCCACTTTCAGCCGAAGCAATCCTGCATCCTATGTTTTTTTCTGTTAATTAAAGGATTAGTTCACCCTAAAATGAAAATTCCATGATTTACTCACTTTTTAGCCATCCCAGATGTGTATGACTTTCCTTCTTCAGCAGAACCAAAGTGAAGATTTTTTTAATCATGTTTCAGCTCTTTTTGTACATACAATGAAAGTGAATGGGTGCCATTAGACTGCTGGCTGTTTGACGGTCCAAAAGGCATATTTAGGCAGCATAAAAGTAATCCACACGACTCCAGTTGATCAGTTAATTAAAAGTTAATAAAGTTTTAATTATCAACTTATTTTTTACACAAACCTATTGACTTGCTTCAGAAGACATTAAATGATGGACTGGAGTCATGTGGATTACTTTTATGCTGCCTAAATATGCCTGTTGGACTGTTAAACAGCCAGCAGTCTAACGGCACCCATTCACTTTCATTGTATGGACAAAAAGAGCTGAAATGTACTTAATTTGTATCTTAATTTCGGTTCTACTGAAGAAGGAAAGACATACACATCTGGGATACCAAACACCACTAAATAAAAATTACAACAGAGAGTGTGACAGAGACACTGATAGAGCAAGAGAACGGGATGTGGATTTGGGGACAAAGCAGTCACTCATTTCACTGTAAATATTTTTAAGCATATTTATTTGATGCCCTAGTTTTGCTTCTCTGTATCAGACCCCTTAGTGCACTGCACAATAGTGTAATCTCCCTGACAGAGCTCTGATGTAAATGCTTTAGGCCTGCTTCAAACCCAGCAGCAATTGCATGTTTACTTCATTTAATTTGCTGTCAAAGAGATTCTCTATCGCCTCAGTGAGTGTGTGCATAAGTGTCAGTGAGATGGAAACTGAACAGTTGAGAACGGCAATTAAAGATGGAAGATCTGCTATGCAGAGATAGTGTGATAGCTCCTTCAAGCTCCTGGTTTAGATTGAACTAAGGTTTCACATGCGTGTGTGGCCTTCAGCTTTAGGCCACTTACACTCTAGAGAGAGCTCTGTCAGAGAGCATTTGACGGATAGGAATGAGTATGATCTGTTTGAGGGTGTGGAAATAGGGGGATCAGTTTGAAATAAAGCAGCAAATTGGATTTACAAAAGCACAATTCTACAATTCTCATTGGTCAACTGATGCCTACGTCAGAGTGTGTTTCAGCAAAATTTAAGGTGGTAACATCTTACATTAATGTTCCCTTTGTTAAGGGTTTATAAAGGGGCTCATTAATGACCAATTACTCATTTGGAAATGCATTATAAATTATTGATATGGGGTTATAACAACATGAATTAAAAGGGCGACGGTCATGCAATACTTGCCAAAAAGTGCTTTTTAATGCTTAAAAAGACATTTATCATTAGTAATTGGTAACACTTTACATTAATGCTCCCTTTGTGAAAGGTGCTATATGTAAGATTGACAACAAGCATTTGAAATGGGTACTGCAGTCCAAATTCAAAATATTGGAGAGTTGTCTGCCCCGCCCCAGACTCGAAGCTTATGCTGGTTGCCAGAATGTTGACACGCAAATTAGCCAACTCAGCATCCGTTTTAAAGGATTTTTGGGCTTTAAGCTGTCTCCATCTTCCAAAGTCATGTACAATATTTATCCTTGTTTTACTACGCCTCTGGTCATGGTGGTTTTTAGATGGATGGCGAGGCTTTTTAGGTCAGGTGGAATCTGTTATTCTGATCCAGTTTGTTTGCTGGCTTCCATGACTGCAGCACGCAGTGTTGTTTGCCTGCAAACTTGTTCAAATCTGGCAACCCGGCAGTGTTGAGATAGTACTTGTGAGTGGGCAGTGGGCGGATAACACAGGCCAAAACATAAACAGAAATTCCGGCCCGGAATGGAAACTTCAAAGTAGAATATACTGGCTGTAGCATTGTTATCAGAGAAGCCAGTATTTCAACTTAGCATGTTTCCTAATTCTCTAATGACATATTATGGTCATTTTATTATTTAGTACAGTAAAAATATTACAAGTAGCACCTTTAAGGGTTTTTAGGGGGTTATTAATGACCAATAACTCATAAAAAATGTATAATAAATGATATGCAGTTATAACAACATGAATAAAAAGTAACCTATGAGAATGTACCGCAATGTAAAGTGGACACATATGAAGAATATATTAAGGAGTTGCCAACATTAGAACAAATGTACATAAAGTTCAGAGTGGTTTGATGGTCATCAAGCTTTATTTTTTGATATATAATGTGGATGAGCATGAAGAGCTGAAAAGGGTTTTTGTAGAGGACTTAAGGTAACTAGGACTAGTTAAAACCATCCTTTTTACATCAATGTCACAAGGAAAGTGACAACAAAAGAGAGTCATGACATTTCAGTAATGCATAATACAAAATAGTCTATTTTTGCTGCATTGTGACATATCATGAATTAGGGCATTTAATATGTTTGATTAATACAAATATGAATATGTGTATTTAGCAAGCATTTATAATGTGCAAGTTAAATTGCTCACTATTTGGCAAGTATTGCATGAGAGTCGCCCATTGCATTCATGTTGTTATAAATGCACATAAATTATTTATAATGTATTTGTAAATGGCTTATTAGTCATTAATAAACCCATTTATAAACCCTTTATAAAGAGAACATTAATGAAAAATGTTACCATTGATATTTTATCAACTTCTTGTGGTTGTATGATGCAGCACCAATTTTGCAAATCCCATTGCATTTTTCCTCTATGCCCTTGCAATGCACCATCCTTATCTAAATCAGTATCTCTCTATCTCAGTATCTCTGCAGCTACTCTAGTGTGAAACTGTTGTGATTACTTGAGGACTGAGGCCGCTTACACACCTTTGTTTTCCTCAAGCGATTATAGACAAATAGCATTTTAACAAAAGAAATGACTGTTGACTGTTGTTAAAATTTATAATGACATGGAGTTTTCAATTTTGGGTCTGTTGGTATCCTAAAAAAATCGTATTCTGATGAATGCTGGATCTTTTGAATGCCAGCCTCAAGGCAAACTGTCTCAATGTCATATATCTTTCGACAGAGATAAAAAAAAATAAAAGAAGCTTTGACAGGGTCCCGTGCATTTATTCAGATATTTTATTTCATTGGCCATTTATCTTTCATTTTGACAGAAACTGGGTCACATTGAAATTAAAGTAAAAATGCATGACATTATAAACCTAACAAAATGGGTGATTCTACCGTAATTTGTCAAGAAAATGTCCTGGGCTGCTTTCCCAAAAGCATTGCAAGCTTAAGTTGATCATAGAGACAATTGGCACCAATTGTTTCTATGATCTACTTAGGCTTACGATACTTTTGGGAAATGCTGCCCTGGTTGTACTGAAAGGAATACTTCACCCAAAAATTTGCTGATAATTTACTCACTCTCAGGCCATCCAAGATGTATCTGAGTTTCTTTTTTCATCAAAACAGAATTTAAGACTTTTAGGATTTCATTTCAGGCCTCCTCCTCTAAACAATGCAAGTGAATGTCCTCCATTTTTGACAATCCAAAATGCATATTTAGGGTGCATCAAAATAATCCACACGACAAATAAAGTTCTTCTGAACGCAAACAATTGATTATTTCGAGAAACAAAACAATACTTCTATACTTTTTAACTACAAATGTTCACTTCTGTACATCTCTGTGAGGCGCGCTAATGAGAGGGATGATGTAAGCTCGTTGGTAAGGTCACGCATCACGTGGAGGAGGAGTCAGGAAGCGCGTCATTGTTTACAAGAGAAGGAGCGCTGTACAAAAGTTTAATTGTCTTTGCTGTAGATTTGTATTTGTATAAGTGTATTGTTCAAAATGGTCGTTTGGTGTGTGTATTCTCGATGCTTCAACCTTAAGAAACCCCAAAGTTTCCAGGAAAAATATTCACTTTTCATCGATTGCCTATACAGGTGCATCTCAATAAATTAGAATGTCATGGAAAAGTTCATTTATTTCAGTAATTCAACTAAAATTGTGAAACTCGTGTATTAAATAAATTCAATGCACACAGACTGAAGTAGTTTAAGTCTTTGGTTCTTTTAATTGTGATGATTTTGGCTCACATTTAACAAAAACCCACCAATTCACTATCTCAAAAAATTAAAATATGGTGACATGCCAATCAGCTAATCAACTCAAAACACCTGCAAAGGTTTCCTGAGCCTTCAAAATGGTCTCTCAGTTTGGTTCACTAGGCTACACAATCATGGGGAAGACTGCTGATCTGACAGATCAATAATTGACACCCTTCACAAGGAGGGTAAACCACAAACATTCATTGCCAAAGAAGCTGGCTGTTCACAGAGTGCTGTATCCAAGCATGTTAACACAGTTGAGTGGAAGGAAAAAGTGTGGAAGAAAAAGATGCACAACCAACCGAGAGAACCGCAGCCTTATGAGGATTGTCAAGCAAAATCGATTCAAGAATTTGGGTGAACTTCACAAGGAATGGACTGAGGCTGGGATCAAGGCATCAAGAGCCACCACACACAGATGTGTCAAGGAATTTGGCTACAGTTGTTGTATTCCTCTTGTTAAGCCACTCCTGAACCACAGACAACGTCAGAGGCGTCTTACCTGGGCTAAGGAGAAGAAGAACTGGTCTGCTGCCCAGTGGTCCAAAGTCCTCTTTCAGATGAGAGCAAGTTTTGTATTTCATTTGGAAACCAAGGTCCTAGAGTCTGGAGGAAGGGTGGAGAAGCTCATAGCCCAAGTTGCTTGAAGTCCAGTGTTAAGTTTCCACAGTCTGTGATGATTTGGGGTGCAATGTCATCTGCTGGTGTTGGTCCATTGTGTTTTTTGAAAACCAAAGTCACTGCACCCGTTTACCAAGAAATTTTAGAGCACTTCATGCTTCCTTCTGCTGACCAGCTTTTTAAAGATGCTGATTTCATTTTCCAGCAGGATTTGGCACCTGCCCACACTGCCAAAAGCACCAAAAGTTGGTTAAATGACCATGGTGTTGGTGTGCTTGACTGGCCAGCAAACTCACCAGACCTGAACCCCATAGAGAATCTATGGGGTATTGTCAAGAGGAAAATGAGAAACAAGAGACCAAAAAATGCAGATGAGCTGAAGGCCACTGTCAAAGAAACCTGGGCTTCCATACCACCTCAGCAGTGCCACAAACTGATCACCTCCATGCCACGCCAAATTGAGGCAGTAATTAAAGCAAAAGGAGCCCCTACCAAGTATTGAGTACATATACAGTAAATGAACATACTTTCCAGAAGGCCAACAATTCACTAAAAATGTTTTTTTTTATTGGTCTTATGATGTATTCTAATTTTTTGAGATAGTGAATTGGTGGGTTTTTGTTAAATGTGAGCCAAAATCATCACAATTAAAAGAACCAAAGACTTAAACTACTTCAGTCTGTGTGCATTGAATTTATTTAATACACGAGTTTCACAATTTGAGTTGAATTACTGAAATAAATGAACTTTTCCACGACATTCTAATTTACTGAGATGCACCTGTACATGATCATGAGTGATGGAAGCTCTGGCTTATCGCGCTGAACCTGGATATTAGCACACCCCTACATTCTCTCAAATATTGGAGGGTGTGCAGTGAACATTTTACCCCTGAGGATTTCTGATCATCGAAAGAAACAAAGGGTCGATATCTGAATTCATGAGCTGTGCCCGTGCTGTTTTTCCAGCGAACTCAGGTATGTGTGAAAACTTTGTCATTGTTACGCCTCCCTCGGGCTCTACACCTCCCTCAGCGCTCCACTCCTCATCACCTGATTTCTGATTCACCGCACCTGCACTCAGTTCACTCGCTCATCACTGCCTGCATAAATAACTCACCTTCATGCCACTTCACTGTCAAATCTCACACAAAGGACTCTAGTTTGACCACGCTGCTCTCATGCAGTATTTATTTACCTGTCTGTATTTGTTCTTGATCTTCGTCAATATCTGTTTAGTGCATACTCTGCTGTTTCGCCTGTTACCTCTTCTTCAGTTTGTGAAGCTTCTCTTCTGTGTGATATCACCTGTACCTTTGATCTCACTGTGTAAACCCTGTAAATCCTGTGAATCTCAGTAAACGCTCTCGCACTTGGTTTTACTAACTACAACTTGTGTGGCTTGAATTCCTGACAGTCATATAGCCTATATATTTCTGCTAAAGAAAAAGCACAAGGAGATAACGCAAAGGCATTGCTCTGAAATAAAGGATGGTTATTTACTGCAGTAATGTTTTTTTATTATTATTTGGAAATTATTTGTATTTTATTTTATATTGTTTTGAAATTGTTTTAGACTGTTTTGGTTTGTGAACAGCACTTGGTCTGTGGTCTGTGCAAGTTTCTATTGTAAACAATGACGTGCTTCCTGCCTCCTCCACGTGATGCGTGACCTTACCAACAAGCTTACATCATCCCTCTCATGAGCGCGCCTCACAGAGATGTACGGAAGTGAACATTTGTAGTTAAAAAGTATAGAAGTATTGTTTTGTTTCTCAAAATAATCAATCGTTTGCGTTCAGAAGAACTTTATTTGTCGTGTGGATTATTTGATGCACCCTAAATATGCATTTTGGACCGTCAAAAAATGGAGTACATTCACTTGCATTGTTTAGAGGAGGAGGCCTGAAATCAAATCCTAAAAGTCTTAAATTCTGTTTTGATGAAGAAAGAAACTCAGATACATCTTGGATGAACTATTCCTTTAACCCCAAATCAATACAAAAACAAGTACAATAATAAATTATTATTTAGCATACAGAAAAATAAGCCTAAATTTGGGACCATTAAAATCTTTTGCATTGTAACTTTATTTTTATCACACTTAAGCACATTTTACCCCCCAATGCTCATCACTGTAACACGTGTGGAAATTTACTTTGACTATTCCCATTGTTATCAAGGATGATTATCAATATTGTAACACAGTTATTTTTCACCGTATTACAATAAAAAATATGCTGTTGTGCAATGATTTTTTTAAATGTATTATAATTAATGAAAATCAAAGGCAGTACCAAGGGATTACTACCTGGATGTTTAAATACTTTACAACTTAAATATTTGTTTTTTTTTCATGTTACGGTATGACAATATCATAATAACCAACTTTTTTCGCATTACGGTAATGAGAATCGAGGGGTAATATGTGCGTACTGTCATGAAAATAATGCCACAATGTTAAAAATCTTAATGGTGCCTTAAAATCCCTTATTTTCTATAAGCAAAATATAATTTCTTATTTGTTTCTTCTGATTTTGAAGGAAAATACTGTAGGACCAGGATATTTTCTTGAGGTTTTATGAGAATTGCCCACATTATCATTGATATTAAAACATTCTTCATGGGCATTTTAATTAAACTTTCTTGTAAAAAAAACCTTTACTCTATTTCTTTATACACATTATGACTTCCAAAACAGCGCCGACCTGTGAGGCATGGACTCTACAAGACCCCTGAAGGTGTCCTGTGGTATCTGGCACCAAGACATTAGCAGCAGATCCTTCAAGTCCTGTAAGTTGCTAGGTGGAGCCACCATGGATCAGACTTGTTGGTCCAGCACATCCCACAGATGCTCAATAGGATTGAGATTTGGGGAATTTGGAGGCCATGGCAACACCTTGAACTCTTCATCGTGTTCCTCAAACCATTCCCGAACAATGTGTGCAGTGTGGCAGGGCGCATTATCCTGCTGAAAAAGGCCAATGCCTTCAGGGAATTCCATTGCCATGAAGGGGTGTACCTGGTCTGCAACAATGTCTACCTTATTGTTTCAGAGAGATGCTCTGACCCAGTCACCTGACTATAACAATTTGGCCCTTGTCAAAGTCACTCAGGTCTTTGCTCCTGCCCATTTCTCCTGCATTCAACACATTAACTACAAGAAATGGTTGTTCACTTACCATCTAATCTACCCAGACCTTTACATGTGACCTTGTTAGGAGATGATCAAGATTGTTCGCTTCACCTGCGAGTGGTCATAATGTTTTGGCTCATCGGTGCACTTTCTCTAATACTCAGGGCCAGAATCTGCAGATGTTTTTTTTTTTTTTTCTGTAATTTCTCTACTAATTTTTGGGGGAAATCTGCAGAATTCTGTGGAATTGATTTAAACATTTTAAATGTGTTAACTAGAGCTGAGAGTAATACATTCCTATTGGTGGCCGAAAGCATTATCAAATTTGCCCAAATAGTTAATAAAAGAACACAAGGGGAGGGAAACGTGGAGCTATGTGAATGACAGGTGCTCCAATGCTGCGGCCTGCTTATAAGCTTAGAGTCAAAGCTCCTTTACCACATGATAAAGGAGTTTAACTTTTAAGTAACTAAATCACAATTACAAATGAAGTTGCAAAGGTGGGTCACATTAGATTAGACACATTAGCCAATTAGCAGAATGTGTCAGTGTCTGACCGTTGACACGTTGATATGTTCCAAAAGTGTTCCAAAGGTCAGACATTCAGGGCCTTAATTTCAGGGACATTGGGAAAAAGCTTCAAAATGAAGGTAAAAATAATGACAGTATATGCAAAACATGAACTAGCCTGTTCAGCCAACACTACAACACTGACTTCTACTGTTTTGTACCATGAAAGAAATAGAAACAGCTGGGTTCTGATGTAGCGTTCTGATGATTTAGAATAAATTCAACCCCAAGGCCTAAACCTAACCATGATTTTAAGAGGAAAATCAATGTTGTATTCCACAAGAATACAAAAAAAAAAAAAAAAAAGAAAGAAAAAAAAATGGCAGTTAAGGAGACAAAGGAGGCATACTACAGGTTATTTTCATACATCTGTTTTTATTTACACAATAAGTAACCAAATTCGTTCACACACATTTCTTTTAAAATTAAGTGTTTTATAGGAGGTTAGCAAAAATGGTATGCATGTAATGTATCAATTTTAAATTAAGTTTGTTGATTGGTTTGTTGAGTGTGTATGTAAATAGAAGTCGTACGTTTTTGCCAATGATAACCATCCCCATCCACCATAACACTCAAATCCCACACTTATTCAAACATTGAAAAACTGGGAGTCATGTGACACCATGCGAGAAGCAGACGTGTAAACGGCGAACTCTGTGCACTTTGCTAGTTTTTAATTATTTTTATGTTATAATCCGGTGAGATTCGATACACCCTGCTACATATCTGTTCTTTTAAGTCAACATGGCAAAGAATTCAAAATCCTCAGGCTCTGGAGGTAATAAAAGACACTTACGTGCTCAAGCTGAAACCTCTGACAGGCTCGCAGACCAGGGACTCGGTTTGGATGGTGCGGTGGTAGAAATCAAGCGGCAACTGGCAAGCATGTCTGTGATGCTAATGAAAGTTGTTGCTGACTTGGAGGATCTCACTGTAATACGTCGATCAATTACGGCGATGGAAACAAAATTCTCTGAGTTGGTTACAAGATTGTCGGAGGTTGAGAGACGGATCAGTTATCTGGAGTCATTGGAGAGGGAATTATCTGCTAATCCGCTGATGACCAAGATAGATGTGGAATGCATTTTGGAAAAAATGGAAGACCTTGAGAATAGGAGCCGATGAAATAACATCCAGATTGTTGGAATTCCTGAGCATGAAAAAGGCAGAGATATGGTGAAATTCCTAGACGAGCTCTTCCAGAGTCTGCTCAACATAACAGGCCATAAGCTGGAAATCGAGCGAGCTCACAGAATCCTGGCTCGCAGATCCACTGAGGGAGACAGGCCCCGATCAATTCTGGCCAGATTTCTGAGATCATCCGAAAAAGATCTTGTGTTGCACGAGGTGAGGAGCAAAGGAAAGCATTCTTGGAAGAATCACAGCATCTTCTTGTTCACAGATTTTGTGAATTCGACAAGAGAGAAATGTGATCGTTTCAAGGAATGCAAGAAACTCTTACACCAACGGAAGATCGATTTTTCTCTGATGTTTCCGGCCAAACTGAGAATAGATATTAAGGAAGGCCGCAAAATATTTACATGCCCACAACAAGCAATGTCTTTCATAAAATCAATGGACTGAGGAAGTCATGGTGTGTTTCTCACGTGCCTCCAAGTGGGCTGTCTCGCTGAATATACTCTTGACCGTCCGAGGAAACTGGGCGCCTTTTTTGTTTCTTTTTGTGCTGGTTCCGCCTAGCGGCTGGAGTTTGTTTTGTGGAATAACACTCCTTCGGAACAGTTTGTGGATGAATCTGCACGTTCTCTGTGCTTATGCCTCCTATTGGCTGGAGTTTGTTTTAGATATTATTTTCTGTTATGTAATTCTGTCTTGCAGAATCTGTATAGAAGAACTGGACTTGAGCAATCCGACGGCAAAGTTTTTGCGGGGACTCTCGTAGGTGTACATGGACTTTTTGAGTTTAGAGGGATGGGCGCTGGATGGCGCTGTCGTGTGCAGGGTTAATGCGCACGTTTTTCTTTTTTCTGTTTGTTTGGTCGGGAGGGTGGAAAGTTCAGGGTTTGATTGTTGCACTAATTCGGAATGTGCTCTTTATAATTTTATTTTTGACACACAATCTATTTTTTCACATATGTCAAAATGTCAAATGTTAATATGAGTGGATTGTCTCTCCCCATAAAAAGAAGGAAGGTTATTTCTTTTCTTAAACGTAAGAAATATGATATTGTGTTTCTCCAAGAAACACATCTTTCCCCACAGGAAGATGAAAAATTTGGGAAGATATAAGGTGGACATTTTTTCTTTAGTGCTGGCTCAAGTAAAAGCAGGGGAGTCATTACATTGATAAGTAAACATCTACAATTCAAATGTCTCAAACAGATTAAAGATAAATTAGGAAGAGTCATTATTGTTTTATCAGAAATTCAGATGCAAAAGTTGATTTTGGCTAATATATACGCACCTAACGTTGATGATCAGGGCTTTTTTATAGATCTTGAAGGGATGTTGCAAGCCGCTGG
Source organism: Myxocyprinus asiaticus (assembly GCF_019703515.2). Classification (NCBI taxonomy): domain Eukaryota; kingdom Metazoa; phylum Chordata; class Actinopteri; order Cypriniformes; family Catostomidae; genus Myxocyprinus; species Myxocyprinus asiaticus. Next base: position 3,520,596 of record NC_059377.1, read on the forward strand.
CACCCCTCATGATATAATATTGGGAGGAGACTTTAATCTATTGATGGACTCAGTCCTGGATCATAGTGAAGCAAAAATGTGTAAGCCCCCTTGAGCAACATTGACGCTTCACAGGATTTGTAAAAATCTTGGTCTTACAGATATTTGGAGACTTTTGAACCCATCTGGTAGAGACTATCAATTGTTTTCATCACGCTCAACAAGCCACGTGATAAGATGTGCGGGTTGACAATCTCAGACGTGGAGGTAACTGTGATTCGTCCTCCGCCACCCGGACTGAGGCGAATCACTACACGACCACGAGGACTTAAAAGCACATTGGGAATTGGGCATTCCAAATTGGTAGAAAAAGGGGGAAAATCCAAAAAGAAAATAAAAAAAATTATGCTTTTAAAGAATTCTATCTTGATCTTTGCAGTTCCACGTCTTCATCTATTGATGAAGATTTTAGAAACTTTCTGTAACCATTAGATCTCCCTAAACTGACGACTGAGCAAAAAAATTATCTTGATTCTGAGATAACCTTGGAGGAGCTTGACGAGGTAATTAAGGCCCTGCCTACAGGCAAGGCTCCGGGGCCAGATGGTTTTGCCGCTGAATTTTTTAGATCTTATGCTACAGAACTGGCTCCAAATTTGTTAGAAGTTTGTACGGAATCAGTAAAGAATGGAAAGCTTCCGCCAACCATGACACAAGCCCGGATCAGTCTGATTCTTAAAAAGGACAAAGATTGATGCAGAAAAGGCATTTTATATGGCAGAATGAAATGGGAATGGGATTATCTTTTTAAGATTTTGGAAATATATGGGTTCGGGAAAATTTTATTCGTTGGATTAAGTTACTTTATAGACACCTGGTAGCGGCGGTGCAAACAAATGGATTAATTTCAGATTATTTTACTCTGGATAGGGGCACCTGGCAGGGTTGCCCTCTTTCCCCATTATTGTTCTGTCTTGCCCTGGAACCATTAGCAGCTACGATAAGAAAGGAAGATGATTTTCCAGGGGTGGTGGCGGGAGGTATGGTGCATAAACTTTTGCTTTACGCAGATGATATTTTATTATTCGTGTCCGACCCCACTAGATCTATGCCTTGCCTCCACGGAATTATTAATTCCTTTTCTAAGTTTTCAGGATATAGAGTCAATTGGTCTAAATCCAAAGCTTTGTCTCTGACAGCATACTGCCCAGTAATGGCTTTTCAGCCAGGTGCTCTCCAGTGGCCCAAACAGGGTATTTGGGCATTTTATTCCCAGCAAAATTAAGTGAGTTAATTTTGACCCCTTAATAAAATGGTTTTCGAGCGATGTGGGCAGGTGGGCTTCATTGCATTTATCTATGATTGGGAAAGTTAATGTTATTAAAATTATTTGTATTCCAAAATGCAACTACTTGCAACAGTCTCTCCCTGTAGATGTCTCCCTCTCTTATTTCAAGCAATTTGATAGCATAGCGAAGTCCTTCATTTGGAATGGTAAGCGTCCCAGATTACATTTCAATAAGTTACATAGGCCGATTGACAAAGGTGAGCTAGGCTTACCCAAGATTTTGTTTTATAATTATGCATGCGGTCTCAGACATTTGGCTCATTGGTCACTTCCACCTGAGAGAGCCCCTCCCTGGTTCTGTATAGAACAGGAAGTTCTTGCCCCTATTACGCCATTGCAAAGCCTTTCTATCAAACTAATCGGAGAAGTTAAATCACACCCTGTTATCTCGCATTTGCACTCGGTATGGACAAAAGTGTCCAGACTGTTTAATTCAGACATTTTTTTAAATGTTGCCTCGAGCATATGGCAGAATCCAAAATGATATATCAATAAGTCCCCTGGGGTTACTACACTCAGTGACCTATATGAGAGTGGAGTGTTGAGATCTTTTGAAAATATGGTTCAACATTTTAGTTCTTTAGGTATTTACAGCTGTGCCACCTGCTCTGTACTATTTGTGGGGGTAGTATACACCCCCCTAATGTGGCAGATATTCTGGAAGCAGTGATTACTGCATTTGGAAAAGGACATGAGGCATCAGTGTATTACTCCCTGCTACTTCAGAGTCTGGGGGATGGAGCTTTAACTTCGCTCAAGAGATTATGGGAGAAAGATCTAAACTTGGTATGGAGGAGGGAGTGTGTGCTAGGATTCTAAAAAACATCAAGTCTACATCTAGAGATGCAAAGGTGCACAATTTAAGGTTAAGGTTATGCAATTTAAGATTTTTCATAGATTCTAGATTGTATAGGCTGGGTCTTAAAGACACACCCACCTGCTGGTGTTGCCAATCAGAAGATGGAGAAACAGCTCAAATTTTTTGGTTGTGTGTTAAGATACAAGAATTCTGGTTGAGGGTCCAGAGTTTTATGGGTGACATATTAGGTACTCAAATCTCATTTCGCCCCAGACTCTGTATTTTAGGTGATGGGGCGGTCACTGATGTAGGGGATAAGTACATGAAGAATTGGATCCTGGCCGATGTTATCATAGGCAGACAGGTTATCCTTAGAGGAAGGAAGTCAGCTGGAGCCCCCACATTTCGTGAGTGGTACGAGGTGATGGGCAGGGTAGCAGCTTTGGAAGAGTTGTCATATAGAAGGCTAGGCATCATGGATATGTTCATCAGGATGTGGGGCGGCTATTTAGCCTTTCTGGAGGGCTCTCAGGGAGGGGCAGTGGAGGGAGACGTGCAGTTTTAAATGTGTGTGTTGTAGCCTTTTTGTTTTTGAACGTATACTTTTTTTAATGTATTTCTAAATATTTTCTACTGTTTTATTGTCTGTTTGTGTGTCTTTTTTCAATTGCATTTGACCACTGGGGTATCTGTTTGTGTTAATGTTCGGGAGGAAGGTTTGTAAATAATATAATGCGATTCCAAATATTCTGTTTTTTTATTTTTATATATATATGTTATATGGAATCAATAAAATCAATAAAATTGTTAATAAATAAATAAATAAATAAACATCGAAAAACTGCTACCCCAAGGAGCTATATGAAAGATTTGGCCTTAGTGATATCAATTACCATTGGAGGAGAGAACGTTAGAACAGTGATGTTTTCATTGTGTGGGCAAAAAGTTGCTTCTACAGCAACATTTCCATTATGAGAGTGCTAGCGTTGTTTGCTTATATTCCTAACCCTAACCCATACACAACACATTCTCACTCCCAAGGCGTCAAAGACTGACGCTTGTGCAGAGCCTAGCGCATCAATCTACAGAAGCCAAAAGCGCACTCTGGCGTCAGTTTTACGACACATCTGGCAAGTGCGTTCTTTTCAACGTGAAACCTTTGAAGTTAACTGACTGATGCGATGGGCATTATAATTTTAGCATCGTATAATTATATGTTGGGGTACAATTTTGTCATCGTGACATATGTTGGGGGGATGATTTTCATTTCATTTGAAATCAGCAACATTTATTCACAGTGGTGAATATTTAATCTGTTGTTTATCTGTCTATTTAATCTGTCTGTACACATCCTGCACTGCTGAAGTGACCCTTTTCATTCCAGGTTTATTACAATCTTTTTATGTGAAGAACAAACCTAAACGTACGTTTTTAGTCATCGATCATGGTCACCCGGCATCCACCGTAACACGTCCTGCACAAGTTTCTTTATAACACATTCAAAATTTGCTGCCTCAAGCCTAATGACATGGGTTTGACATCAGAGACTCAGTGATTATGTCATTGGCTCTCATGTGTATTGTGACCGATTGTCAAGAGCTCAAGTACTTACCATTGGCTCTCACGTGTCTTGTAACAGATTACAACGACCTCAGTTCAGATGTACATGTATTTTTTTGAATGAGACGTGCCAGTAGAATCAGGATGACACAGGATAAGGATGCCTTCATAGAGGGGGAATATTTTTACAGATTAATATCTTCAGTTTCACTCTGCTACTCACCCAATACCATCGTATGGTTTGGAATATTATTATAGTGCATTTAAAAAAATAAATGATTGTGTCTGTACTTTATCTGCTTGTAACGTCTTTTCTATTGTTGAGAACTGGTTAGGTTTAGGCATAAATGTGCGGTTGGGTGCTTAAAAATATCTATAAATAGTGTAATGTATATCAAAGTGTTTTCTATTTTTGATTATCGGTTAGGTTTAGAAATGGGGTTGGGTTAGGGGATCTAAAATATTATATATGCTTGTATAATGTAATATCACACTAATATATTTATAAGTATTATAAAACATAATATTTAAGCACACTAAATAATATTCAAAGATTGATAACTGACGACAACATTTTCTCATTGAAAACAATGGGGTTTCTCATCCCGTCAGTGAGAGGATGCCAGGGGGCACCTTTGGCGTCATTGTGCAGACATGGATGGCTTCTGCACAAGCATCAAAATTGGGTGCTTAGGGAATGACCACGGGTTGCCATATACCACTAATAAAGGCAAAAGCAGTTTCAGTAGTTCGTATATTAATGTAATCTTGTGTTGAAGCAGTAAACATATTTGGCTTGCTGTCCGTATACTGGAGGGCTTGGAGCTCGAGACTCGACTCGAGTCCTGATTACCCCCCGGACTTTACTTGCTTAGATAATTAATCTAGAGAATAGGTGGAGATGGGGTGGAGGTGGGATGTCAGGAGAGTTGTCACAGGAAGCAGGTAAGCAGCGGCTTATATACTCCTGCTCGTGGGCTGTGATTTGTCAGATTAAAATGAACATGCTCCTCCCGAATCTCTGTTAATTAACTCCATTTCAGTAGTTCGTATGTTAATGTAATTTTGTGTTGAAGCAGTAAACGTATTTGGCTTGCTGTCGATATACTGGAGGGCTCGGAGCTCGAGACTCAACTCGAGCCCTGATTACCCCCAAAAAGGCATTAAGATGAAAGAACAGTACCATGACTATGGCAGGAAGTATTTAGGACAGCAAGCCAACAACAATTCTATTTGGTAAATTGGCTTTGTACAGAGGGAGTGCTTTAAGCATTTGATTGAAGGTGCGTTCTTGTACGATTGCTGGTCGAGAGGGCTATGCTGCGATTCAAACAAGAGACCACCGCTTGTCGTAGAAGTGGGTGGGCTCATGGTATGGGTGAAAATGTGAGTTGGCTCGTGCTGCATTCGAAAGGGAGGGCTCACACTGCTATTCAAATGGGAGACTGTTCTAAGAGAGAGAGGTTTAGCTCACAACGTTTGAACGGGTAAGCCCAGCAAGCAGTCGAACGGGGAAGGTGAGAATGAGAGTTGGCTCGCACTGTGTTCGAAAGGGAGGGCTCACACTGCGATTCCAATGGGAGACCGATCTATAAAGAGAGAGTGCTCATGGCATTCGAACGGGTATGCCCAGCAAGCACTCGAAGAGGGAAAAGTGAGCACTAGTTGGTCGTGCTGCATTCGAAAGGGAGGGATCACACTGCGGGAGACTGCTCTATAGAGAGAGAGCATTCACGGCATTTGAACGGGTAAGCCCAACAAGCACACTCTTTTTCAGCAAAAACACTGCGATTTGAACAGGAGAGCCTGCGACCAATGCGCTGAGGTTCACACTGAGGTTTTTTTTTTTTTTGCATGGTCCGAAGGATACCGCAGTTGCGGCATGTGTACAGCACATTTGCTCTGCTTTGCGGTGTTGTGGGAGTTTTTTGCATGGTCCGAAGGACACTGCAGTTGCGGCACCTGTACAGCACACTTGCGCTGCTTTGCGGTGTGGTGGGAATTTGTCATATGGTCGAAGGACACCGCAGTTGCGGCACCTGTACAACACATTTGCGCTGCTTTGTGGTGTCGTGGGGGTTTGTTGCATGACCCAGAAGACGACGCAGTTGTGGCACGTGGACAGCACATTTGTTTGTTTATTTGTTTCTTTCATTTTTTACACCATGCCAGCTTCTATGGCTATATTCATAGTGGGAGCCAGGTTTAATTATTTAAAAATAGAGTTAAATAAGGTGTTTAAGATTAATTTTTCCTAAAAACCTTAAAACTAAATTTGGATTCACTTGATTAAAAACCTTTTCAAAAGTATCAACTGAATAATACAGGTTCCTTAGATGTGTAGAGGTATGACAGTCCAGTAAAATATGTTTAATGGATAGTGGGTTCTGACAAGATGAGCGACAGCACATTTGTGCTGCTTAGGGATGTTTTGAGCCGAAGGCAGAAGCACCGCAGTTGTGCTTTCTTAACTAAAATGGTTGCCATCTTTGGCTCCTCGGTAGGTAATGGTGAAGTCTTAGAAAGACACCTAGATAGAGAAAGTGAGAAGTAAACCTGTGTACAATCCAGTGACAGGAATTTAAATGGGCTCTCGCAGAGACCTGCTGGAAGTAATATTGGTGAGACCCTGCGGAAGGCACAATTTCAGGCATTGCTGTAGAAAAGAAAAAATAATCATATTTAGGTGAAACTTTAGAAAAAAATGTGCTAAGGAATACAGTATATCTTCATAAACAATGTGAAAAAATAGCATAAAATGATCTGAGAAATAAGAGCTTTGGCTCTGTACTGCATACAGATATACATGGACTTGCAATCATCATTGAAGGATTCACTTTAGGCCATTCACTCTTTAGGAGTATAACTGTCACCTGTAGTACAATATACTTCTTGCATAGGAAATGCATCGCATAGCAATAGGTGTGAATTATCTAGGAATACATTGAGTTGCAGCTCTGCACTGCATACAGAAATGGAGGAGATATGTGCTGGGAAATACAGTACATCTTAATAAACAATGTGAAAAACAGCATAAAATGATCTGAGAAATAAGAGCTTTGGCTCTGTACTGCATGCAGATATGCAGGAGAAATGGACTTGCAATCATTACTGAAGCATACAGTTGTGGTCATTCGCTCCTTAGGAGTATGACTGCCCCCTGCTGTACAATATACATCAATATATGTCAATAATGCTGAGAGGAAGCGAGACACGTTGCAGAATGATTATGAATGAGTTGGAACGCGGCGCATGATCAGCCTCTTGCGGAGCCAAATTCGGCTCATGTCTGTTCGGACAGAGGCCGTGTATATCTGCAGTGTGCTGTGGAATGGTCAGAGCGAGTGCTGCGCGGCAGCGAGCTTGCCTTAAAATGTCTGCGTTTGTTTGAACATAATTTGTCATTAGATTATCGGTCGATTGAAGGGAGTTCTGTGTTGCATGATGCCCCTGTGTTCAGAATGAAATAAATCATGCTCCTAAGGGCACTTTGGAGGGAGAAACAATCGTGATATTCATGTTAGAAGATGACGAACAATTGCTGAATAAAGCACGCCCTCTAAACAAACTGTGGTGAGGTAAGGAGGCTGACAGGCATCACCTGTGCGGCAGAACATGATTAAAAATGCTGGGGGTTGAAATGGTGGTTGGATTGAATAGTTCATCTTTGTTTCTCTCGCTTTCAAATAAAATTGAATTCTAATGGATTGAAGTCGGAACGGCACCCATTCGCGGAGGCAGCTGACACTGCTTTCCGGGTGGGAAGTTTAGATAAGAGAACATATGAGCAGTCGTAGAGAGCTGTTTCACATTTTTTAAAGTGCAGGAGCAGCCAGTTTGCGGCAAAGAGCTGCTAGTGGCAGCTTCTGTCGAATAACGAGACTGTTTGGATGGAAGAGCTGTTCTGGTGGAGACGAATGCTTTGCAGGGAAGTTGCATCCTATGATCCGTCTGCCTGAGTCTGTTCGTGGGGAAATAGTCGGGGCTGAATGCCGGAAAGACTCTCATGTCAGGAGAGTTGTCAAAGGAAGCAGGTAAGCAGCGGCTTATATACTCCTGCTCATGGGCTGTGATCTGTCAGATTAAAATTAACATGCTCCTCCTGAACCTCTGTTAATTAACTCCATTTCATGAACTACAATCTGATCTATTGAACATTTTTGGAAAATTCTGGACCACAATTAGAATGTTGTCCTTTGTCATCCCATGATTTTTTTTCTTAGAATTGATACAATAAAGTTTATGACACACCTACATGTAATTCAGGAATTTTAAAGCATCAACGGCTAGTTGTGACAATTTTCACTCCAGTGAATTTCTCAGGGTAGGTTTATTTTGAGAATCACTTTCTGTATAGAAACATGCCTTAACGTCTTAAAAATAAAAAATATTGGGTGCTTAGGGAATGACAACGGGTTGCCATATGTCCACAGTCCACAGTCATTGCTGGGAAAAAAAGGTACTGTTTTAACAAAATGCCCCAAAGCCTATTCACTTTTCATTGAAATTAAAACTTAAACAAATATGAAGCTCAAAACAATTCATGAAACCACAATGTAAACGGGAACATACAAGAATATGAAACCATTGTTTTTGTAACATAAATTGGATAAAATAACGACATATAAAACATGCCGTGGACAACTTGCCCCACATGACACAGAACTTTTCTGTTTACAACCTACCTCTGTAAGTCAATAAGTCATTGCCTTAATGTATGCAAATGTGGTTTTATTGTGTTTAATTGCAAACAAAAGGAGAAAACAAGCATTTATGTTATGGAGCGAGAACAATGACAAAAGTATTTGAATCTGAATTTTGTTCATATGAATTCTAGACATGAGACATTAACAAAATTGAAGATTTATGTGGCATATTTTATACATTTCTATTTTTAATAATATTTATATATATATATATATATATAAAGAAAATTGATTTTGAACATTTACACCTCTCATCCACACTAGAATGGCGTGTTCCCCCACCGAAAATGGAGTGTTTTGAAAACGCTGTCCATTACTGATATTTTATAAACTGGAAATGGAGGGTGTTTTTCAATGCTAAGAACAAAGAGAAAGGACATGCATTCTTATGAAGACCAGTCTTACCAAGCTACCTTGCAAGAAGATATAGAATGAATCTATTGCGAGCTTTGAGATGTCACCATCACAGCACATTTGAAGCCAGAGAGAGAACTACAGGCATTATCACACACCAGTGACAGCATTATTATCATGACACCAGTGAGGTTTTGCAGGACTAGTGACACATTAAAAGAATAAAGCCTGTTAGCAAAACAACAAATGTTGACAGAGTATAATGACTCTCATGAGCTGTCAGTCTTCTGCAAGCTTACAGTAGAAAACCCTTGAAGGAAAAGACAATGATAAATGTTCTTCGTCTGTCACTGTATTGCCGCTATGACTTCTGTGACTTCAAATGGGTTCCTGCCCATAAGTCACCATCTGATGAATCCTTGATATTCGGCCTGATCAAGAACACATCAGGGTAATTTCATGCTTTCTAGGTACTTGTGTTCTTGAGTAGTAGAATTGAACTTCAGCAGTTGATGATGATGTCGAACAAGTTTACAAGAACGTAAGAACACATAAGACCGAACATTAGCTGCGTTTCCACTATTGGGCCAAATCAGGATGTGCTAGTGTGTGCCAGGGCCAGTTGTATTCCCACTGTCACTTCCAGGGCTTCATCTTGCCTCCTCGGAGCTTTCTTGGTGTCAACGGCCAAGTGCCCTGGCCTGCCGATTACCCTTGGGTCAAAAAAGGCCAACTGGGGATTGAGGCGGGGTCAATGTCAAAGGCGGAGTTTCGCTGAGTCATGTCAGAGGTTTCAGAACCAAGATACTCATTTCCCAATTTTTCATACTGTAGACTAAAATGTTCATGTTGATCAGTATTATTAATTATTATTAGTATTCATAATCATTTAGTAGCATTATTGATAATTTGTATTACATTATTAAACTGTCATATGTTATGTTGTGTAAGTCAAGGCATGTCTAAAGCCTAGTGTAGGTCAAGGTTGCATATGTAAGCTTTATATAGGTTGCATATGTGCTTTTACATCATGTGTCTTGTATGCATTCTTACAGCTATGTGTAAGCTTTATGTAGGTTGTATGTGTAAGCTTTCCTTATATGAGTTGAAGCTGCATGTCTTTACGTGCTTTTTACATTATAAGGGGAAGGGAACATATTTTAAACTACTATGATATGCTTAAATACACTCTGCAAATGTAACTCTTCAGAGAAAAATGAGAAAGGCCATGCGAGACCGAGAATGATGAGAAAGACTGCTCTTCAGAGAAAGATGAGAATGAGGAAGAGAAAGATGGGAAAGGCAGATAAGACCATCGCATAACACCATTATAATTACAATTTTACTTTCTCTCCTATGTTCGATAACTAAAGAATTAATAAATGTACTATTTATTGGCAAAGTAACTGGTTTGGCTCCGTGATTTCACAACGGGGAAAAAGACAAATTTAAAGTCTTCAATTTGACGTCATGAACAGGATCAGCTTCTTGAGGCATCTGTCTTAGAACAATCAGGTAAGACTTTTTTTTTTTTTATAATTTTGAATATGTCTGCCTGATAATAGTCAGTGATGAGACATACAGGTGCATCTCAATAAATTAGAATGTCGTGGAAAAGTTCATTTATTTCAGTAATTCAACTCAAATTGTGAAACTCGTGTATTCAATAAATTCAATGCACACAGACTGAAGTAGTTTAAGTCTTTGGTTCTTTTAATTGTGATGATTTTGGCTCACATTTAACAAAAACCCACCAATTCACTATCTCAAAAAATTAGAATACATCATAAGACCAATAAAAAAAACATTTTTAGTGAATTGTTGGCCTTCTGGAAAGTATGTTCATTTACTGTATATGTACTCAATACTTGGTAGGGGCTCCTTTTGCTTTAATTACTGCCTCAATTCGGCATGGCATGGAGGTGATCAGTTTGTGGCACTGCTGAGGTGGTATGGAAGCCCAGGTTTCTTTGACAGTGGCCTTCAGCTCATCTGCATTTTTTGGTCTCTTGTTTCTCATTTTCCTCTTGACAATACCCCATAGATTCTCTATGGGGTTCAGGTCTGGTGAGTTTGCTGGCCAGTCAAGCACACCAACACCATGGTCATTTAACCAACTTTTGGTGAATTTGGCAGTGTGGGCAGGTGCCAAATCTTGCTGGAAAATGAAATCAGCATCTTTAAAAAGCTGGTCAGCAGAAGGAAGCATGAAGTGCTCCAAAATTTCTTGGTAAACGGGTGCAGTGACTTTGGTTTTCAAAAAACACAAAGGACCAACACCAGCAGATGACATTGCACCCCAAATCATCACAGACTGTGGAAACTTAACACTGGACTTCAAGCAACTTGGGCTATGAGCTTCTCCACCCTTCCTCCAGACTCTAGGACCTTGGTTTCCAAATGAAATACAAAACTTGCTCTCATCTGAAAATAGGACTTTGGACCACTGGGCAACAGTCCAGTTCTTCTCCTTAGCCCAGGTAAGACGCCTCTGACGTTGTCTGTGGTTCAGGAGTGGCTTAACAAGAGGAATACAACAACTGTAGCCAAATTCCTTGACACGTCTGTGTGTGGTGGCTCTTGATGCCTTGACCCCAGCCTCAGTCCATTCCTTGTGAAGTTCACCCAAATTCTTGAATCGATTTTGCTTGACAATCCTCATAAGGCTGCGGTTCTCTCGGTTGGTTGTGCATCTTTTTCTTCCACACTTTTTCCTTCCACTCAACTTTCTGTTAACATGCTTGGATACAGCACTCTGTGAACAGCCAGCTTCTTTGGCAATGAATGTTTGTGGCTTACCCTCTTTGTGAAGGGTGTCAATGATAGTCTTCTGGACAACTGTCAGATCAGCAGTCTTCCCCATGATTGTGTAGCCTAGTGAACCAAACTGAGAGACCATTTTGAAGGCTCAGGAAACCTTTGCAGGTGTTTTGAATTGATTAGCTGATTAGCATGTCACCATATTCTAATTTTTTGAGATAGTGAATTGGTGGGTTTTTGTTAAATGTGAGCCAAAATCATCACAATTAAAAGAACCAAAGACTTAAACTACTTCAGTCTGTGTGCATTGAATTTATTTAATACACGAGTTTCACAATTTGTGTTGAATTACTGAAATAAATGAACTTTTCCACAACATTCTAATTTATTGAGATGCACCTGTATTGTCTGAGAACTGCTGTAAAAGAACTGTGTTATCAATTGATACCAGTTGGTGCTGCCAAGATTTAGTAAATGTCAGACATAGCTAAATTTAAGTTCCTAAATTTAAGGCTAATTTAAATTTGATTTGGCTAATTTGAGTTGATTTGGCTAAGTTAGGTTGACCTGGTTGGTTGAGTTGATCTGATCAGTGAATCTCCAAGTTTTAACTTAACTAGGAAATTTACCACGGAAAAGTGGTGATTTAAAGCTATGAAACAAGGTTAAAAAAGGTCAGGTGTCATGACTGGAAAACCATAAATGGTAAGATAGTCGAAAGGAGACTAGGATTACTTGATCATAGCAATTCAGTTGGTTTTGATGTTTGTAGTTTCACTGTTTAAAGAAACAGGAGAAAGGGGAAAAAAAGAATAAAAGAAAGAGACAAAAGTCTCTGAAAAAAATAATAATAAAAGCTGTCAGATGAAGATAAAGTTTCAAGGAGTGTGCAAAATCTCCTTTTGTTAAGTTTAGTAGTCATTCGGGTAGGGTGAGACATTTGTTACTCTCACAGAGAGAGCTGTAAAGTGGGGGAGAGGGCCCCTCCCTTACTCTGAAGGCTTTTTCTGTGACTGGCAATTGCCTCAGCCATAATGTAAAACAGATGTTCTGTTAAAAATATCTCAATAGAACAGCATAGTTAGAGAGAGTGAGACAACTTTCCCCTGCTCTTGTCATTTGACGAGGACACAGACCCCTCTCTTTCCTTACGCACAAACACATAGCCCTAACGTTTGGCTTCTATAATTAGATTGGTTGCCATTTCCTTTCCCCTCTCTATGCAAATGAAGTTGGTGCTCCAATCACAAAGGCGACAAAGCAGAAAAGTCCACATGTGCGAAACCTAAAACGTCATTTTTAGATATAAAAACTATACTTACACCACTGAAAAAAGTGAGTGCATCCCCTATCAGACAAGTAGCTGATTTTTATCACCAGGAATAATGGAAGTTTTCTGTATCAGAAGCCTGTAAGGGAATAATGACCGAAAAATTTGATTGTTAAATGAGCTGAATAGGATATAAAGAATTAAGAGACTTGAATAAAAGGTTCAAGCAACTGTTCTAGCAAAATGTTTACCCTTCTCATCATATAAGATACATGAGAAATTAAAAGGGCATAGTGTATTTTACTGAACAGATTATTTCAGAACTCAAGAAAAGAAATTTGTTTGGATTTCCATTGTGGCTCTTTACTACTTTCTTATTTTTAAATGTTTGCTTACTTTATGTTAGTTTAAAAGGGTGATTTATGGTATTTTATCTGACAGAATGGAAGTTCATTCTCCTGAGAAAGGGAGAGGAATGTTGAAAGTAGAAAGAGATTTCACTGACTTAATAATAATAATAATAAAAAAAGGATTGGTAATGTGCTAATAATACGATGACACAGGCTAAAAGACAAGTTTTGGAAATGTTAAGCTCTATTTGAACAGAAGACTAAAGTACAATCTGAGGTTAAGTGTTTATATTAAAGATAAGAGATTCAGTTGAATGTTCATCTGAAAGAATTAATGTAAGATCAAAACAATCTGGATTATTATTGAATTAAGGTGATGTTTTTAAATTAAGTATTTTGTGACATTTGCTAAACAAGCAGAAATACAACCTGAATGGAAATTAATTAGCTGTAAATGAGTTCAACTTTAGCATTGTTGTTTCATTTTTAATTTGGACATTTTTAATAGATTGTTTTTGAATAATGATTTGTGAATTTAACCATGTTTTGAAATGTCTCCATATTTAAGCAGTTGTAGATGGTTCCATTGGTTGTGATAGTTCTCAAGTGATACTCCCCGAAACAAAAGAGAATATCTCTTTACTAAAACCAAATTATCAGAGATTGCCAGAGGGAACAAAGCGTTACCCAGTGGCAAGAGGTTATGACCCAATGACGGGTTAGATTCTCCAATGGTCAAAAGAGGGGCAACCTAAGGCAGGGCATCACCGCCCTGGGCACATGCCCAAGAAGGGAGGTGTGATATAGGTTAAGAAAGTGGATGGATGCTTTTAGGCCAGAATCACCGAAGGGGGGTCTAGAGGAATCTGCCCAAAAAAATTATGCATTCCAATCAGCCCGACTGCATTTTAATAACCGCATTACTCAAACAACTAATCACAGTGTTAAAATACCAAACATCCTATCACTGTTCCATCAAGTGATCATACCCTGTGTACAAGATTATTATTTATTGATTGGTTTTAGAGGTAGGCTATTGAGAACTAATCACAGACAAAGGAGTGCCTGACTTAGGAGACCAAAGAAGTATTAAACAAACATTGGAATGTTTATATGATGAATAATTAAGATTGAAAGATGAGTTACTACTTTTACTTATGCTTTTATTGAACTCATGTCCATTTAGTGAAGAAGGAGAAAAAGAAAAAACATGGTGGTGACTAAAAATAAAGATTGCTAGTTTTGTTTGTTTTTATTTTTGTTTTAAGACTGGTTTTTAGTTAATAACAATTTGAATAGAATTGTCTGAGTATTGGGAAAGAGAAATTAGTAAAAAGGTGGAACCCTCTAATAAAAAACAATTTGACTTGACCAAATTCTACTCTGTAACTTAAATATGACAAGCAAATCTTTAATGTGAAAACTTCACATTCATGTGTCTGTTTTATGTTCTGTCTGGTCCAGTTTATGAGATTCAGAGTGTCAACATTATATGTTGCCTTGATGTTTATGTTACACTGTTTATGATAATTTTTCCCTTTGAACCTCAAAAATGTCTAAGAGGTTGAAGAGATAGCCTATTGATGAGTTGAATAAATTTACTGGTAACTGTTATAATCAAAAGATAATCAAAACACTTTTAGTCATGTGCATTTATTCTGGTTATGTTATAATTATGAATTTTGTGGCTCATCCAGGCACAGGTGAAGATTTGTATTAGTTTTTCTTTTCTTAGATTACTGGGGGTTCATTAACTTACACATAATCATAAATGTCACATAGTATGCGGGGATATATCATGGGGTTGGGTTTTCTTTGTTTTCATTTGGTTTTCTTTCTGTTTCTTTTCCTCTTCTTTTGTATGTCTGTCTCTTTTTATTTCTTTATTTTGGTCTATCAATTTTCTCTCTCCTATCACTTCATAACAGGCAGCCACCTGGAGGAGATGGGTGGAGCATGACGGCTGTAGCTCCAGTGGAGGGAAATGTAGGCTAAAATTTTCATGCTGATCAGTATTCTTAATCATTGTTAGTATTCATAATCATTTAGTAGCATTATTGATCATTTGTCTTACATTATTAAACTTATGTAATTATTATGTTGTGTAAGTCAAGGTTGCATATGTAAGCTTTATATAGGTTGCATATGTGCTTTTACATCATGTGTCTTGTATGCATTCTTACAGCCATGTGTAAGCTTTATGTAGGTTGTATGTGTAAGCTTTCCTTATATGAGTTGAAGTTGCATGTGTTTATGTGTGTTTTAAATTATAAGGGGAGGGGAAGTTATTTAAAACTGCTATGATATGCTTAAATACACCCTGCAAATGTGACTCTTCAGAGAAAGATGAGAAAGACCAAGCGAGACCGAGAAAGATGAGAAAGAGGAAGAGAAAGATTGGAAAGGCTGAGAAGACCATCGCATAACACCATTATAATTAAAATGTGACTTTCTCTCCTATGTCTGATAACTAAAGAATTAATAAATGTTCTATTTCTTGGCAAAGTAACTGGTTTGGCTCCGTGACTTCACAACGGGCAAAAAGACAAATTTAAATCTTCAATATCTAGCTACCAACTTACCTCAACAGATCAATGGAGAATCGTCAGTACTGGTCAGTAGATGAAATAAGGGCTCTTCTGAATATTTGGGCTAATGAAAATGTGCAACATCAGATCAACCACGTCTGCAGAACGAAAACGTGATTCAGTATATTGTTGCAGAGCTTTCCAAGTTGTGTTTCCAGCGCACAACGTTACAGGTTTGGGAAAAAGAATTGTGGACAAATCTGTGTTCATTTCAAGGGCTAGCTAGTCTCTAGGGTCTGTTATCTCAGCTTGAGAATCCCTCTTGCATGTGAAATGGGCACCATGGCGGCATATTAAGGGGCGGTTCTAGGGCAGTGCTGCGGGGCTATTGGCATGATGGCGGAAATGCAGATCGATTTTGGTCTCGCAGCTTGAGGCTGTTGGCCCCAGCTGAGCAGTTGATAACCCTTTCTCGCACTGGCATGATGAAAAACGGCTATAGATACAGCCGGAGTGTGTGATATTTGTATTTGGAATTCTGAATTTTTTCTTAATCTGAAAATTTGAAGCTTGATTTTATAGTCGGAATATTACATCTATTTGACCTGTAAAAAATCAAAGCAAAGACAAATCCACTGTTTAAAAGCACAAAATTCTTCAGTTGATAAATATGACATATGTTTAGAATTCAAACAAATCAAATTCATATTCAAATACTTCAGTCATTGATCTAGCTCCATATATAATTGGACTTTGGACTTTTAACTAGGGATGCACCGATCTGATACCTGGATTGGTATCGGCTCCGATACTGACGTTTTTAGATGGATTGGGTATCAGTCCGACGAGCCTGATCCAAATCCAATACTGTGTGTTAGTCATGTTAGTTACTGTCAAGCTCCATAAAAGAACCATTAAAGTAGTCCATTTGACTCGTGCATTTTATTTAAAGCCACTTAAAGACATGCGATAGCTTTGTGAATCGCAAAACGCTGTTTAAGTAAATATACAGTATGCGCAGTGCGTTTTAGTGAATGCCGTTGTTCTGTCGACACACATACATAACGTGCAGGCTGGTGAGGTGGTCGCAGCTATTTTCAGCCCCCAGAGCTTGCACCTATTTTCATATTTGAGCACTACTCATTAACAACATCTCAGATGTAGATGCTCAATAGTTCAGTTGACTTATCATTGCATTTAGAACAGCACCAGAGGAGCATTTAACCAGAATTTGAATAAGAAGTGAATTAAACTACTGCGAACTAGCCTACATACAGAAACAGAAACAGGACTGCCTGGACTGTCCTGACTGTCAAAATAAAAGCTAGAAGGGTTGTAAAGTTAAAGGTGCAAACATTTATTATTATTATCATTTTTATTTGTTTACAAATTACAACAATATTTGAGTTTGAGTTCCAAAAATAACTGTGTGAATGAAAAGTGGCCTGATATCTTACAACTAAATTAAACAAAAAAGAGATCTGAATCCTTTAAAGTCCAGATACAAGTTGAAAAAAATGATGTAAAGAAAACTAGCTTATTTTCTACTGAAGACTTAGACTGTAATTACTGTTAATTTTCCAGCTACATTATACAGAAGACTAGTTAACGATAAAGCTTTTCTTTATATGCTATACATTTATATTGAAATAATGTGTAGTTAAAGGTTTGTGTTTCTTTACATATAAAAGAGTACCCCCAATTAGTTCCACACAGTGAGGTATAGATATTCTAAACTAATTATGAAAAACAACAACACTGGTATTGGATCGCGATCGGGATCGGCCGATACTGAGATTTCAGATATCGGATTGGAAGAGAAAAAATAGTATCGTTGCATCCCTACTTTTAACCTCCTGAGACCCCGCGTCCACATGCATGGACATAACGTTTTGGCTTTGCTATAGGCTATGCATACTTTAATTTGATTTAAACCGACTGATCTCAGTTCAGGAGACTCTAGGCTGTCATTAAAGGGTTAACTTTCGCACCAAGTTATGTGACAAAACAACATGGCGCCGATCTCAGCTGAGTTTGTCTTTAGGAGAAATGGCAACAAAACTACATCTGGTAAGAAATCTCATTAAGTTTTTACACTATAACCTTTTTGAGTCAAAAGATTAGAGTCTCTAGTTTCATCCGATATGCAATTTTAAAAATGTCATAAATGTTTCGTGAAACGCCACGCTGTTCAACTCAGCTGTCAAACTCAGCTGTCAAACTCACATTATCACATTGAGAATCAATGGATGCATCCAAAAGTTGGAAAATGTTGCTTTCAGAGGCTGTATAAGGAGTTAGGATGAAAATAAGGTGCATTTTAAACTCTTCTGAGACCAGTGCAGACAGACAGCACACTGAAGGTCATTCATTAATTAGGGAGCAAGGGAGCATCCTATAGCTTTACTATGCAGCCAAGTGCACTCACTCCTAACATCGAAAGTTCAGTTTTAGGCTGCAGATGATGTTTGGACCACTCAACATGTTTGAAAGACATTGAACAATGGGAATCCGTACATAGATTCAGAATTTGTCATGCAGAATTTTATTTTAACATTGTTGGCAGTGATTGGACGATGCTGGCCATTACTTTGAATCTGAATTATTTATGCAAATTTCTGATGTAATGTCTGTAATGTCTCAAAAACATAACCATCACTCCTGAAAACATTTGTAAAAAATAAATAAATAAATAAATAAAATAAAAAATAAAAAATCGGACTTTCTTAGCTTGGTATTATTTTAAATGTCACAAATTAGTCCCACTGTCCACAAATATGGACATACATTTTTAGAAAAACTATTTGGTCTGAGTTGTTTTTGTTTTTTTTTTGTGCATGTTTCTTAAGGGCTACTAGTTGCAGATAAAAAAGGGGAATGGAAAATGCACACAGCAGTCATGCAGGGGTCTCAGGAGGTTAAACTTTGTGACAACTTTTCTGTTTGGCAGCTTGCCCTGGTCTCCCCCATATCACTGTTTCTATGATTTTGTCAAGCAGCATAGGGTCTTATGATTTTTGCCCCAGGTCTCTTTCACAGCAGAGAGGAATACACCATTAAATCGGTTTAACTGGCTCACGCTCCGTGTTTTCATTCCATACTGTACGAGTCACGGCGCATTCCTGTAACAACTTCATTGCGGTACAGAAAAATCTCCTTTCCAAAACCGCAGGCCCATGTGTTGTGAATTAAACCTCTGTTTGTTCTCATTTACAACATTTCTCTCTTATCCCTACCTTCCTCTGCATGTAGCTCTCTCTCTCTTTCTCTCTCTCTCTCTCACTCGCTTTCTCTCTCTCTCTCTTTTCCACATTTTGTGTTGTAAAAGCAGCATTTAATCATGATGAAAGCATTCCACTACAGAGCATCGGAGGATTAGGTTGCCATTGACGACCAGCTGTCAATGGTCCACCGTTACGTCACCGTTGGGGGATTTTCCACACGAAAAGGGGGTTATGGCTTTTATACATGCACGTTGTTCCCGCCCACCTGTGCCGCAGAACAGCCAATGAGCGCAAAGGAGCGCACGAAGGCGCACACTGATTGGAGGAGCGCGCCTGTGAGTCCCTCCCGCCTGTCGGATTAAATAGAAGGTGATACGCGCGCTCTGGCTCGCGGCGTGGGCGGAATCCCCTCGGTCAATTTATCAGCGAGTCACACACGGGCTGTACACTGAATGTCACATTCACTCGCGGCCCGCCCACCGCACTTGTTCATAGACATGGGAACAGTGGACGGGTGACAGGAAACGCTTGCCAATAGCCATCATCCCCAAAAGAAATATAGCCCCCCCCCCAACACACACACACACACTCCTCCCCCTCCCGTAGCCAAAGCACATTTGGCAGACAGTTTTGGCGCTTCAGTGTCTCTCAAGGATAATATGATATTGGGAGGAGATTATCTACTGACATCCATCCGTGAATGGTTCCTCTGGAGTGTTTTGTCATGTGGGCAGTAAAACCGCGTTAAAAGCCCGCACGGTCAGTGCAGGTCGCACAACGCTGATTTTACGGTGTCTGGTCACATCCCCTCCCGTGCCTGTCAGTGCAACAGGTTGCATTGCATTTCACAATATACTGTAAACGCCGACAAATTCTACAATACAACAACAGGAATGATCAATGCATTGCTCAGTAGCCTAGATATCACACAATTCTGCAACAGAAATCTGATATATGATCACATATTTAAAACACATATTTGAACAGATGTTCATTCTGATATAAAAATGACCGTTTTACTAGTGGAGTTTGAATATGTACATATATGCTTAAATATATTAATTATAAATGTTTACACAGTATATGTTCCTATATGGCCATATATCAGATTTCTGTATAGGGATATCGAATATTGTGTTCAAAATACACTTTATTCCCCAATATAGACTATATTGCTTGTCAATTTCGTCATATCTCACACACATATATAGGCTACTGTATGTATAAGGAAATGCTTATATGTGAATCTTTCTCAAGAGCCGTGAATGTTGTGTGGTAGAAGATGCGCGCCCCCGGATAAACCTGTTCTAGAGGGAGTGACTTGATTCACGCGCCGGCCAATTATCTGATAGCAGCATTAGTCAGGTCTAGTCATCCGCAAACAGGCGTGAACCAACGTGGAAGGATTGTTCGTCTGAATATTTTATCTAACGGGGAAAAAAAGAGAGATTTCTTTTTATTTTTCTGGAGGGGTTTTGAATCGCGGCGTCTGTATTATGTGGAAAAGACGCGACTCGAGCGCGTGAATTCCGCAGGTCCATTCACGGCGTGTCTACTATCAGTAATAGTGACTGTGCTCGCGTAAAAAAAAAAAAAAAAACACCGGCTACAAATCTGCAGGAGACAAAAAAAGGGACAGGAGAGCTTCAGACAAACGGAACCTGTGGCCAGACTCCAGAGGAAGTAAATTGATTCGCCCTTTTTGATGAGATTTACAAAGCGCTGCTCAGTCTGTCTGTCAGAGAGATCAACAGTTGGTGCGAGCGCGCGATTGTGGGGACTTTGCATGTAAAAGACTTCGATTTGGCACGTCTCACTATTATGGGTGTGTGATTTCAGCACCTCAGCCTTATGGACACCCGACTGAATTGTTTAGTAATATGGAAGAAAGACTGTTGCACATCGTGATGCACTGGATGCATTTGCGCGTTTAGTAGACTACCTATAAACAAGAATGAGCAGTCTTTTCGGTGCTTTTGCTGTTATTCACGTATTGCTTTTGGTGTAAAAGACTACAGACAGGGATAACAGTCTCACACACCCATCCTTTTTTTACGGGCGCTTTTGTTTTTATTTTCTCTATTGACCTTGCCTGGCGCGCAAAAGCAGCATGTTAATGATGGAGAGCGGCGGCATAGACGCGCATCAGGTTGATCTGGACGCGGACTATGAGCCGCACTGCCGCCCGAGGTCATGCACCTGGCCGCTGCCGTGTCCGGAGGAGGAGAACCGAGCGCTGCCGGTGGCGTCCGTGAAAGTGGAACCGCGTAACGTGCCGGCGTGCCGAAGCGGAGGGGCGCCGACGGAGTTCAAGCATCCAGCCGGCGCCCCTGCCCCTATCGCGGCCGCCCCGACGTGCATGTCCGGCGCCGCGCTGGATGTGGCCGGGCAGCTGCGCAAATCCAAGTCGTCGCGACGGAACGCGTGGGGCAACCAGTCGTACGCGGATCTGATCACGCGTGCCATTGAGAGCACCCCCGAAAAAAGGCTCACCTTATCCCAAATCTATGACTGGATGGTGCGATTTGTGCCCTATTTCAAGGATAAAGGAGACAGCAATAGCTCCGCCGGATGGAAGGTACAGTTGCCACATGATCACTTTTAGAAATGTCATAACTGCATGGCAAGCGCTTTGCGTGTTCTTTTGCATATAGGTACAAAATGATGGCTCAATGTGACCGCTCATGCCCTATGCAGAGGGTCATGGCACTGTTTTGTGATGGGAAAACCTATGGCTTAATACTTCACGTTTTCATTGTTTTCAGAGTTCAAAGTGCTTTAGGCATTTTATCGCCTTTACATTATTATAAATGAACAATATTATACATTTATGACGCAACAAGGACGTTTTTAACGCATTGATCGTTGATTATGGACGCGTTCTATACGCGCGCCGCGTTCTTATGTACAGAAGTCAGGTCACCTGGGGGACAAGAGTGGATCTGGTCATCTTCCCCGCTCGCTCAGCTCCGGCGTCGGCCACGCACGCACGCACGCACGCACGCACGCACGCACGCCTGTCTGTCTGTTGTGAGATCTCCAGCACGCCCCCCTCCCCTCTTCTGTCTCCTTTTCAGTCATGACATCCATCCCCAAAACTATGGGAAATAAAATAGGCGGTGTAAAATTGTAATTAAAACATTACATAATCGAAGAGTGTTATTAAGTGAGGCAAATGCAACCGCATAATTGCACCACATTGGTTGGCGTACCAAGAAAACATGCTGGATGTTTCAGCTGTTCATTTTTATGTCATATGCTTCAAAGATTTTAATTAGATCAGATTTTATATTTTGAACTGTATGCTCATGCTCTCAACTATACACATGCTTCATGCAGAACCCAAGGGACCTCTCTCTCTCTCTCTCTCTCTCTCTCTCTCTCTCTCTCTCTCTCTCTCCCCTTAATTCTATTTCTTTCCCTGGTTTGTGGCTTTCTGGAAAACATTGTAGATCACCAGGTTCAATTCAGAAAACATCCAGAATGTGAGGCAATGTTCAAAACGTTCTCAATATGTGGAGATTTCAAAAACTCATGGCAGTTGTGTTTGGGATTTTATTTACAAAATACAAAACCTTACAGAATAAAAAACAGGAGAACATCATTTTAAAAATTGCATGTTTTATGTCATCTTTTAGATAACAAGAGTTAATACGCTGTTTCAAAGTGGAATTTCAAAGCAATGTTCCGGGTTCAATACAAGTTAAGCACAATCGACAGCATTTGTGGAATAATGTTGATTATCACAAAAATTATTTCTTTTTTAAAAAAGAAGCAGATATCTGTGTTCCAGTGAGACACTTA
The DNA here is from genome assembly GCF_019703515.2 of Myxocyprinus asiaticus. Classification (NCBI taxonomy): domain Eukaryota; kingdom Metazoa; phylum Chordata; class Actinopteri; order Cypriniformes; family Catostomidae; genus Myxocyprinus; species Myxocyprinus asiaticus. The sequence goes on from NC_059377.1 coordinate 3,543,278, forward strand.
CAATGGAAGTGAATGGGGCCAATTTTTGGAGGGTTTAAAGGCAGAAATGTGAAGCTTATAATTTTATAAAAGCACTTACATTAATTCTTCTGTTAAACCTTGTTTATTATTTGAGCTGTAAAGTTGTTTAAATTAGTTTTTATGGTATTTTGGGGTTTTACTGTACAGTGTTACGTCGCCATGGCATCAAAGTTGTAAAATTGGAAACAACTTTACACAGAAAACATTAGTAAGCAATTATATCACACTAAAATCATGTTTACATGCATATTGTTTACGTCTTGTAGCGATACTTTTGAAACAGTGAGTATTTGAATGTTTACAGATTGACCCCATTGACTTCCATTGTAAATGTCTCACTGGAACCCAGATTTTTGCTTTCTTTAAAGAAAAGGAGGGACGAGTCAAAATTAATTAATTAATGCCACAAATTGTGTCGATTTAACTTAACTTGCTTCTTAAAACAATACCCATTTTTAAGCAAATATTGTTCTTTACTACAAATACCTGTACTATAATTCATTCTCGGTTTAAAAGGATGGCCTGGACTTGTTTGTCTTTATCTCGTGTTAGGGAATGTTTTTGTTTTTCAAAGTGTGTGCAATAGTTGATACACACATCCCATTTATGACATCATCAAAACAGCATTAACAACGGCAGTCCATTTTTTAATATTTCTAAATGGGATATTTACCTCTAACTAGATCCTTGTTTTCTCATTGGTTATAGAGGACAAAGAGTAGGGCTAAACTAATCTTAAGCCTTTAGTTTTAAACTGAAATTAAATCTGCTTTAATTCCTTATGACTTGTTTGTGCTGCCCAGGGATGTACAGCTGGATGTCAATCATATGTTCCCATAAGGCTCCGCAACAAGGCAAGAGATTTGATTGGCTGGCAGGAGGCAAAATGGAGAAAAACAACTTGATTCAATCAAAATAAGGTTGTGGAAAACAGACCCACATGCTCACACATGTTGGCCCCGGAACAGTTGGCATCGTTTTTTTAATGTGCATTTAATTCTGATACGTGTGCCATGAGCTGACAAAAACAATACTCACATATACAGAGATATGTACATAAACACACACATATATACTTCCATATGTTCTGAACCTCATTTATCACTCACATCCATTTATAGATAGACAGATAGAGATAGATTATAGATAAAAAAAAGTGCTTTATGTGGCTCATTAATGACGAAGTCATTTAAAAATGCATTACAAATGATTGATATGCCGTTACAATAACATGAATTAAAAGGGCGACTTTCATGCAATACCGGCCTAATAGTAAGCATTTTAACTTACATGTTATAAATACTTAATAAATACACATCATATTTATATTAATCAAAATCATAAAGTGCCCTAATTCATGATTTTTGTGACAATCCAGCAAAAATAGGTTATTACAGTGAGTAGGTATTGGTTGAAAACTGCACATTGTAATAAACACATATCAGTGATTTAGAATGCATTTATAAATGACTTATTAGTCATTAATAAACCCTTTATAAACACTTAACAAAGCGATCATTAATGTAAAGTGTTCCCAAAATATTAATAGATAGATAGACAGACAGACAGACAGATAGATAGACAGACAGACAGACAGACAGACAGACAGACAGACAGACAGATTTTTCTGAATCTATATACGTTTGAATCTAGATAAGTTTTCTCTGAATTTGAGCATATAGTTGAAAAAACCTGTCTGACAAAATGAGTTACAGTGTTTTGTCTTTGCATGGCATTATACTTATAGAATCTTTAAAAACTGAAATGTATACACCATAGGCAAGTTGTTGATGGGATTTGGATCAGGTGGGGTTTGGAGCAGAGAAACATCAGATACAGAGAGAGAGAGAGAGAGAGAGAGAGAGAGAGAAAGAGAGTGTGCCATTAAAAGCAGTTTTTAATAGCTATTGTGTAATACTGTCTGAGAGCTGCCCGTCTCAACTGTGGCAGCTGGTTTTGTGTCTCTCGACTGGCCTGGCTTGGACACCCAGCCTTGCCATCTTTGGCATAAATTAGCTGCTATTAATAGGCCTTAATTTGCTGTAAAGACTGGATTATTGTCGTATGGTGGGCAGGAGGGCCCATAAGAATGCTCCACACACACACACACACACACACACACACACACACACACACACACACACACACACACACACAACACACACACACACACACACATTGCTCATGCAAATGACCAAGGCTTGTGGTTCAGGGAGGGATGCCATGTTGAAGTGTTTTTCTTATAATGTTCTCATTCTTTAAAAGTGTATCTGCGTTTCTGTGGCATAGCGTGAGGTTTTCACATGAGCCCAGTGATGTGAGGCATCTCATATAATAGTACACCAAGAGTGTGTCACATCCTGTTACTGATAGTGACTGTCGTGATGCATGAAAACACTAATCAGATTTCCTCAATCTTTCCAAAGTATTTATTGTGCTTGTCTTTGATTTATTCGGTTACATGCCGGGGCTCACCGTTAATGCATGTGTGTCAAGCAGAGAGAAAATAGTTCATACGTTCGTCAAGACACAAAGATGTTATCTATGTCTATATCTATACTTTTACCCAGAGTGAAAATGCGTTGCTCAGAGGTTGCTCTTTCATAGTTTAGGAGAGTTCTTATTTATGTTTTATTTCAACAAGAATCAACATTTTCTCTTAAAATTCTAATAAAAATACAAAAATAACAAAAGCAAATAAAACTAGACACAACTGGTTTAATGACTGAGTAAGAGTTCAAAATTAATAGAAATAGCATAGATCAGATAATTTGGTCTTGATGTGAAATGTTGGTAACACTTTACAATGATTTTCTTTGTTAAGGGTTTACAAAGGGGTTCATTATTGACTAATAATACATTTACAAATGTATTATAATTCAGTAATATGCGGTTATAACAACATATGAAAGATGGCTTTCATACAATACCTGCCATTAATGCAGCCTGATCTCATGAAAATTATGTGACTGTAACATTTTTGCAAAATTACACGACATGGTTAATTACACGCATCGCAGCAGTTCCGAGATTCAATGTCCACTGTGTGGCAATAAAAGCGTTTTCTCCCAAACAGATTGGTGTTAAATGGTTTATGCTCTATCGAGTTTTAAATCGACAAAACCAGCATCCCTACCCTAAACCTTAAACCAAAACCTAACCGATAGTGTCAGAAAAGCAAATGTGAGAAGAAAAATGCAATTGCAGAGTAATTTTCTGATGCTTCTATGACATTTTTGGCTCACGTGTCGACTCACATGGTCTTCAGGACTTGTACCCCGGTCCTTTGCGTCACAAGTGCAACGCTCTATCAGTTAAGCTACTGTGCAATTTGATTGCATTTGAACAAGCTTGTAAATGTAGTTGTTATGAAAAGCAAACATTAAAATGTATCATCTTACAGATCATGTGCTATAGTAAAAGTGTTTAGATGTCATAAGATAGCATTGTGTGAGGAACAAAGCAAAAAGTAAGTGTTCATGAACTGATAATCTGCCGTTTTACTCGTGAATTGTGTGAAAGTGAATAAAAGTCACTGTTGTTGTAGCGCCTCTAGTCTGCCTTGATACGTACAACGAGCCACATAAAAATAATTTAGCAAAAATGTATGTATTGTAATATGATTCTATGAGACCAGGTTGCATTAATGTGAGAGTAATAGGTAAACAGTATGAAAAGAGTAATGAAAGAGAGAAATAGGAACATGAGCTATAGTGGCAGTCATTTTCTAATAGTGAACTGGGCTCTTTTGCCACCCAAGCTGTGGCAGTGCTGGCCAGCCTGGCATTGATACAGGGCAGGTCTATGTGCCAGGCTATTTGGCCAGAGCTGTGGTTCAGTTGGATGCCCTCAGCTCTGGAGAAACACTGTCATTGTTATGACCACAAAGACTGTGCCTAAAGAGTGACTGCAATACAGTCAGCCAGTCTGGTATCCAGAGGATCATTCGGGGGGCATGACATAGGCAAGACTCTGGCAGAGATCTTCTGCTTTGCAGTTAGGAAGCTGGATGTTCTAGACTAATAATTACAAAATATAAATAGCTTAAAAGTTGGCATATAGAAATTAATTATTATGGGAGTTATTATTGGAGACATCAGTGTATGTGTGAAAGATAGAAATCATGAGGGCTCTATGAGGCTAGTCTCAACCTCAAAAGGCATGCCAACGACCATTCATCGACCACATGATGCAGTTTAAACACACAAAAATACAAGAGCATTTGCTCAAGCTCCATTCTGATTGGTTAGCTGCTACGCTTCAGATTTTTACAGCCTGATCTCATAGCTATACCTACATTTTTTGCTGAATGATTTTAACGTGGCTTGTTGTACATTTCGTGACAGTTTCCTGGTGAAATAAACACTAGAGGTGCTACAACAACCATGACTTCATTAAATTTTTACACAAATCACGAGAAAAATAGTTTATTATCAGTTCATAAACACTTTTTGCCCTGTTCCTCACACTATGCTTTCTTATGACATCTAAAAACTTTAATTATAGCCCGTGACTTGTAAGGCGATACATTTTAACTAGGGATATCATGAAACCGATACTGGTATCGGAATCGGGTCTGATACCGTGCTCATTTACCTGTACTCATGCTTGTAAAAATACTCAGATACCAAAAAATGATACCATCTGACGTACGAATGTCATTCCGTAAACATTCAGTGCACAATTTAAAATCACAATATATCCTAGTGTGATTTTTAAAATGCAAAGGCTGTGATTTAATTAGATAAATACTGTATATAGTTTGCATGTGCTGCACACTTCAAATGTGAGCGCTTGTGAATGTGTGGAACTGGTGTTGTGCCGATGCTCATATCTTTAAGAGCTCCTTGGCTCATACACGGAAAACACCATTGTGCATTGTGCGCTCTGTTTCTAACAGAGAGCTAATTCACTTTGTAGCGCAAGGCACATACAGACTACATATTTATTTAATTAAATAGCATCCTTTTGCGGTTTAATTATCATATTGGGTCACATAGCGACCTGCTTGTCCAGAGGTGAGAAGCTACCATCAATAATACATAGAAACAGAAAGGGCTTTACTACAAAATAAAAGCTTCCGCCACAATAAAAGCTCAATTTAAATGGAAAAAGTAAGACATAAATATATTACTACTGTATAGCTATGTAATATTCACTGTACTACTACTACTACTACTACTACTAGTAATAATAATAATAAATCAATAGTAACTGTAATATCTCACATCTGTGATGCTCTGTTATGCAACACTTTATTTGACAAAAATAACTCCAATGTTGAATTTTGGATTGCGCTATAAGGGTTGTAAAAAAGCATGTCATTTGATACAAAATAATACAATATTATGTTGAAAATTATTGTTCTAGTTTCATTTCATTAAACACCATTTTGATGATAACATTGAAATAAACTGTTGATAAATAATTCGGAAAAATTGAACAAAAAAACAGGTATTGTATCGGCAAGTACAAAAAAGCAAGTATTGGTCCAGATAAATTTTTCCCAAAAAATTTTATCTGGACATCCCTGATTTTAAAGTTTGGATTACATAACCAACTACATTTACAAGCTTGTTTAAGTGTGATCAAATTGTGCGGTTGCTCAACCGATACTATCTCTTCATAACACCAGTTTTCACATTTGCAGTCACTGTTTGACATTTTACCGGTTACTCTCAGATAGATAACATAAACAGCGTATTAACATTTCTGCGACTGAAATGAGTGCATGAATATTAAATAAGGTAAGCACCATGGCATTATATTATTGGTTGTGTGTTGCAAAACAACTTTCTGTAACATTCTAACACTGCATCGTTCCCACTGTATGCCTTTGGCAATGCAATGCAGGGTTAACCCAGTAACGCAGGATCATAACCCCAGGATAAAAACAGTGCTAACCCCCTTTCAAAATGAAAAGTGTGAAACATTGGTTTACTTGTGGTTAAAAGCAGGGTTTAAAAAGATGATAACCCAAGGTTAAGCTCAGTGTAAAAAAGCCCTTTTGGGCACTTCCAAGAAGAACAAGCCACTGGATTTGGATAGTTTGCATAAATCTTTTAAAGATGTTCAGGAGTTTTGTTTGAATTAGTTTTAAGCCAGTTTAACAAGATGTAGATTCCGATTTGTCGGTGAAATTGTCAATAGTAAAGAAATTCACATCACAGAGTCTTCAAATATGTTATACTAATTTCTTTGGTGTTGTCTCTACAAACTTTTGTTTAGACACTGTGCCATTATGTAAACAAATTGTTGTGGTATCATCAATTTCATACTGTGGTTGGACGTTTTATAATATAATCAGCTGCAAAGTGGGCCAGACTTGATGCCAATAGTCAAAAGTCTGGCTCTGCAAGAGGCAATAAAAAGATCCTGTAATCTGCAAGAGGGATTTGACTGCACCTGGCAACCCCATGTGTTGCCACATGCATTGAATGAGACCAGGCTGGAGAAAGTACCTGTTTGACAATTTTTTTTGATGAATATATATACAGTATATACTTTATGTTTTATACTAACACTACAATGCTTTTATATGGTTGGATACTACTTGTGTGTTATTCCATGCATGTTCTGGAATTGTTTATTTGTATGTGTGTGTGTGTGTGTGTGTGTGTGAGTGTTAAAGAGAGAGACAGTCTGACGGGATTTCACGTCCAGGGGGGAGGGGGGTGCAGCACTCGTTAATAATTCAGATGAGGCTCGTTATCACAGCTACACAGATCTCCCTCTGATTCCACCTTAATTAAAGCCATGAAGCTCTGCACACACACTCGCAAACACACACACACACACACACACACACACACACACACACAGACAGAGTGTCACACAGGCGTTCGCGCCTTTTCCATTGCAGATTCACGGAAAAATGCAACAGTAATGTTGCTATGGACCATATAATATAAAAAGATTCACTGGCGGGATTTTTCACCTATTCCCAATTTTGTTGGGCGATATGTAAAATATTCACAATATACTGTGTTTGCGATGATTTTACTGACAATATAAAATTATGCAACATTGTGAACTAGAGCGCGTCATTAGATTAGTTTTGCGATCCCTTGTCTTGCATCTCACTTGTACGAGGGTGTTAAGTTTACTAGTATTTCTGATAAAATCATCATTAGATTTGGGAAATTCAATCCATTTCAATGACTGTAAAAACATTTTTGTTTTTATTGCTGAGTATTTCTGTCTTATTTTAAATGTTTTAGTAAACATATATGAAGGGAAACTTTGCTGTGTATTACTATTCATTGTAATATTGGTGCATATAAATGGAATTAAATTAATTGTGAATAACATTGTAAAAAAAATACTAAAACATTAATTTAAATACTCTTCTTGGCAATAAAGGCTATTCAGTTGAAATGATGGCTCCTCTGGTTAAAAAAAACAAAAAAAACAAAAAAACAATCAATCACCATTTTAAGAATTTTTAGAAAAAATACATATATATATTGACAAAAGGCTGACAAAAAGAGATATATATATATATATATTTAGCTATATCAGCAAGCCAAACTATGCTTGCAGCGCTTAGCAGTTCAGTATCACTCAAAATCAGTGTAAGTTAGATGAAATCACCAAAACACCAGACCTTTTGTGAAATTCGGCCCTGGCCGCAATCTCTTAGAAACTTACAAGAGCCTGTACACATTAAAAACAATTGACTCCAAAGCCTGGCATGTGCTGCTATTAACAGGTGCTTACATATTTAATCAGATCTTCATAGGATTTCCCCCCACCAGAGCGCTGGGCAAACGGAGATTGATGAGCTGTAATGGGCGAGAGACGAGCAGCCATGATTAGTGCATGCGCAGAGGAAATCCTGGCAGTGCGGCACGACGGTGTTCGTGAGCTCCAGTAGAGGTTTCAAAAAGGGTTTGGGCTCCTTTGACTGTTTGTCTAACACTAGTCTAGCAAACCAGACATTTGACTATCAGCATAAAGTCTGGTCCAATATTGAATTAATTCTGGCCAAGAACTGCCCACTTGGACTGCCCGGCACGTAAAGCGACCAAGCACACTTCACTCTTTTATGTGCGCTTAGGAGTGGGTAAATGCGGCATAAGCTATGTTTCCAACCAAGCTGCGAATTTAATTCATGCAAAAAATAGGAAAATTGCAAAAACAATTTGTGACTATAGCACCATTTCCATCCCATGTGTCTTTTATTAAAGGTGCACACTTGTTTCCTCATTAAAAAAGTTGAACTCCTAAAGACATGAATTGTAATTTTGCAATATATGTAGGAAATCATGAGCACTCATATTAAAATGAAGACTCCAGTCATATCAGTAACCTTATAAAAGCTGTTTTATTCTTCATGGAGAGGGTCCACACATGGGGGGCTGCCATGTTAGAATCACATGACCAGCCAAATACTACTCACTTAATCTCAGTAATCGTCCTGTTATTTGACACTTTCACTCATTGATTAAAATAATCATGACTGACTGTGAATTCTACATTTCTACAATAGGTTCTGAAACTGAAAACTATTGATTTTAAATGATGCTATGTGTCAGTGTAAGTCCAAGATGACACAAAGACAAAAGTTACTGAGTGCACCTTTAAATGTAATAAATGACTTGTGTTTTAGAGTGCGCAGACTAAACGTTCTGACGAACTTCATGTTTGTTAGCGTTCAGCAGCAGATGCCTTATATCTGGCAGCGAAAGCGTGTCACATCGCTCTGGAAGGTAATAGTAGCCAATCATTTAATGACAGACTTTGGCATTTTAGAGTAACCAGTGCAACATTTTTTAGATGCTGTGTGATGATATTCTCTGAGCAAATTATGTAGTCACATGACTTTTTTGAAGAGCATCTATATGCCTATGTAAATTCTGTAGGAATATGTTCTGTTAATGTGTTTCCATCATAGATTATTCACATCTTCTTATGTAAAAAAAAAAAAATGTAATCCAGGTCAAGCAAGCGTATATGTTTTTTTGCACGTTTTGGAGATTTTATTCGCATCTTGATATTTCCATCCATAATTAGTTTTATGCAATGACCCAAAATTCGTATAAAAATATGTGGATGGAAACCCAATTATAGATGATTCCGCAACAATAGAGTGGAAGGGGGCCTGAGTAGCTCAGTGAGTATTGACGCTAAATACCATCCCTGGAGTCGCGAGTTCGAATCCAGGGCGTGCTGAGTTGACTCCAGCCAGGTCTCCTAAGCAACCAAATTGGCCCGGTTGCTAGGCAGGGTAGAGTTACATGGGGTAACCTCCTCGTGGTCGCTATAATGTGTGGTTCTCACTCTCGGTGGGGCACGTGGTGAGTTGTGCGTGGATGCCACGGTGGATTGCGTGAAGCCTCCACATGCGCTACGTTTCTGTGGTAATGTGCTCAACAAGCCACGTGATGGGTTGACAGTCTCAGATGCGGAGGCAACTGAGATTTGTCCTCCACAACCTGGATTGAGGCGAGTCACTATGCCACCATGAGGACTTAGAGTGCATTGGGAATTGGGCATGTGTGTGTGACGTTGGCACCGCAGTGGCAAATTATGGATGGGAGCCCACAGTCTCTATAATATTCTAGTCTCTAGATGGCTTGGATACCTCATTCAGTGTAAATTTGTTGGATTTTACGGCCTTGGTTCCAGAAGTGTTTTTCCTTTTTTTCCAAAGGGATTTCATACAATCCTTCATAAAAGTGTTGAAAGCCATGAACCAAACTAACCAGCTCCGAGGTGAATCACAACATTACAAACTTTGATGTGACGCAAAAAAGTATTTGAAAATCAGACAAAAAGACAAAGGTACAAGACTGCACTAAACATCTTTAATGAGGGAATGAACTACAATCACATGAAGCATTGCGAAAGACATAACTGAAACAAAAACAATGGAAATTTATGAAAATATTGATTTAAATTTGTTGATTAGAAGCAAAGAAACAATATATTTAAAGTATAATATTCAGATACAAATATACTATAAGTAGTGTAAGGAGAGCAACTCCATTGCATCATTCACATTGTATCATGGAAGTGGGCGGTCGCTGCAGAGCTCTTTTGGTGCACTTTGTTTGCCCCCATTCTCTGAGTGGTGGAATTTTTTCTTCAGGATCATGGTTAGTGTAGTTCTTCACAAGGAATTTTGCTATTAAACACGATTATTTTTAAAATGACATTGAAATAATGCAGACTGATGGCTTCAGAAAAAGCATATACCATCGATTAACAACCTTGGAGCTCACAGTAGGTCTGTATTAAAAGTTTATAAGTTACTGTTAAAAATCAATTCCCCTATGGAGAAAGCACACCTATAGCACACCTCTTCCTCAACAAGCTGCATGATCTTGAGGTAGCACATATCGTAAGTAGTTCAATTAAAATTAGATTATTGATTCAATTAACAGCCCTATGCTCTATATTGCTGGTATTTCCTGCAAAGGAAAGAAAATGCAACCTGTTTCTCTCTCCACAGATTTCATTTTCATCTTTCTGGCTCAATAGACTCATATATTTTATTTGCATAACTAAACGGTAGATAAGCCTGTGTATTGGTGTGGGGATGTGTGTGTGTGTGTGTGTCTGTGTGTGTGTGAAGCAGACAGTGTGTGCATTTTATTTGTCAGTTTGATGAAAATGGGTCAGGATTCAGGCCCGAGCGTTTAATATGCTGCCCATGTCACTGCTAACTCTCAGACACGACACATAGCCTGGAATGAACCCTGTGTCCCTTTTGTCTCCCTGTGTCTCGCTCCCTGCTCGCCAGTCTCTTTCTCTCTCAGTGTCTCTCCAGCTTTTATGCTTTCCGTCTTTCCATCTTTTACACACTTTTAATGATCTATCCCCCATTTCTCTCTATTTTTCTAGATTCCTGTTGAAATTTCTATCATAATTTGGAACCAATCCTAAAAGATACAAATGAGAACAAATATGATCCTACTGGATAAACAGACATTTTTCTGTGTATTTATTTATTTATTCTTTTTTTAAATTTTTAAATTACATTTTTTTTTTTTATTTCTGTTTATTCAGTAGGATATTCTCTGATTATTAGAGGATCCTTTACAGGGTTAGTTCACTAGGAATGTCATAAAATATCGATATATCGATTATTGATGGCCATGTTATTTTATCAATATATTTTTGAGGCATCAATATATTTAAATTAGCTTATATTTGAATTAGAAACCTAATTTGTGTGCCTTCCAATTCACTCATTTGGGCTTCTGTTTATTGTCTGGCATAATAGCTTTGGGAGACCACAAGTGGATGATATAACATTTACTGAAGCAGGTTGCAAGACACTGGTATCATAACACAGGACCAGTATTTTAGAGCTCCTTGCACAGGACGCATACATACAAAAGTTACAAAGTTCATTTTAGAACGAAATTGACGTTGATGAGTTTGCAGGTTAGTGTATGTAACTGGTGTAGCTGCGCAAACTGAATGATTCAAATTTATTATGCAATTTCTCTGTATTTATCTTTGAGGAGGTTTCATTCAAGCTGTCAAAACATTGTGTAGGCTATATGAAAGATGCATATACACAGTATATCATTCAGTGATGGTTAGAGTAAATAATCATTGTCCTTTGAGAATGACTTGGGTTGAATTTAATAAAAAACTATGCAAGTTGCGTTCTGTGGCTCTGCACATTTTTGAGTGAACCTGCATTGTGTATGTACCATAGAAAATAATTTTGTTCGAATTTAGAATGTGCCATGTCATTTATTGTGCAACTGGTATCCCTATTTATATCTGAAAAAAATCCTGATATATATAGATTATCATCGGGAAAATCTTATGATTATTGATGCGTGAAAAAGGTTATTCACGTAAAAATGAAAATTCTGTCAACATTTACTCACTCTTATGTCGTTCCAAACCCATGACTTTCTTTCTTCCATGAAACAAAAAGAGAGCTGTTAGCCAGAATGTTAGCATCAGTTGCTATTAACTTTGATTGCATCTTTTATTTCCATACAATGAAAGTGTGTGGTGATTGAGGCTAAAATATTGCCTAATATTTCCTTTTGTGTTTCACAGAAGAAATTCTTACTGGTTTTAAAGAAGATGAGGGTGAGTAACGGGATGACAGCATTTTCATTTTTGTGTGAACTATCCCTTTAAGGATTAGGATTCAAATTACAGTAGAAAATCCAACTGGAATCTTGTACATATTTTTTGTGGAATTTTTGACTAGGGAGTAATCTGATCTTCATCTAAGGTTTTCTTGTCCTTACTCCAAGTGTATTCCTTTTTTCACACTCACACACACATTTTAATTGGTTAAATTGTCTCTACTGATCTATAGCTTCACCCCAAATTTTGACTACATCGAATCCTGGATTCCATTAAGTCTTTATTGTCTTTGATAGCTTGCTATCGGACTCCATCAGTGTGTTAATAGTAACAGTAATCTGTGTATTATCTAATGCCAATGAAAGGAGGATAGTAAGGAAAACCATGAGGGAATGAAAAAGTGGGAAAAAGACTGTTGGAAAAGGGGTGGTAAGAGTAAATGAGAAAGACATATACTTGAAGCAATTCTTTGAACTGTGTCAAAGCCAATAGACAAAGTGTAGACAGCATATTTAATTTGACGCAAATTAAAATGAGGCTGTGAAGGATTGAAGTACAGTCTGCTCAATATGTTGTACTGTTGTGTATCTTGGTGTTAATCATTAAATGAATAGTTCCTCCAAAAAATAATAATTCTATCATCATTTACTCAACCCCATGTTGTCTCCAACTCACACGACGGAACACAGTGCATTATGCAGCGATAAATGTTTCAAATTGTAGTATAACCTCATTTCATTGCATTTGAGTGGCGTCCAATATCATAATAGAAATTAAAACATTTAATATGGATTCTTAATTCAATTTTGTGTAAAAAAGTTGGAACTTTTAAAAAAATGATAATACATCTGGTTCATTCATCACACTGGAAATGGAAGGTTAAGTCAGTGTGCTTAGTTGTATACAGCACATTTCATGCATACAGAAAATATGCATACTATGCACAGTATTCATACTGCAGTAAAAAAAAATAATAGTATGTTAATATGCTATTCATAACAAAGCCAGTGAGAGCTATACAAAGGAAAAAACACAAAGAGAGGAAAAGAAGGAGACATGTTAAATCCTTAAGAATAGTAACTGGGAGACACTCAAAGACAGAGAGAGAGAGATGAGTTGGACAGATATGAAGAGAAATGGTTGTGACTGCGTGACTGTGAAGGCCTGGCTGCGTTCTCTTCTGAAAACAAATTATGAAAGGCCCGAAGCCAATAGCTATGTTTGGAATGACATACTACTACCACACTACTTGTATTCTTCTTGTATACAGTATTCTGCATGCATAGAATAACCAGATGATAGAACACCCTACTACATCATACATCATACAATGCAATGTGTTTAACTTATTCTTACATTTCTAGTATGACCAATAAACCAGAAGTAATATCAGTCAAGATTTTATTTTATTTTTTACTCATTATTTGATCAGACTGCCTAAAGTTAAATTTGAAGTGTGTGATTTCTGTATTATTAATGTCGCCAAACAGAATTGCAAAAATATTTTGCATTTAAAAAAAACTGTTTTTTCAAAAGGTTTCTGGGTTGATCTTCATCTAAGTTACAATAATGAACAAACACAATCTGTTTTAACTAATAACACACAAATTATTGTGTTGTTCTTGTACATATTGAATACATCATTCAAACATTAACAGTGAAGGTTGGAAAAAGTATGGGAATCCCTAGGCTAATGACATCAACAAAAGCTAATTCAAGAGTTGGCAAACCTGGAAAAATCCAATTACTGAAACGAGATTGGAGTTGTGGGTTAAAGCACTAAAACTTGAAGGAATTCCCAAGTTTATCAAGATATCCTAGAGCATAATGTTAGGGTGGCTATGCGCCAGCTGAAGCTCAGTAGAAGTTGGGTGATGCAGCAGAACAATGACCCTAAACATTGAAGTAAATGCACTACAGAATAGCTTAAAAAAAGATTATTTTTTTTTTTTTTTTGAGTGGTCCAGTCAGAGCCCAGAACTTAACCCAATAGAAATGCGGTGGAATGACCTCAAGACAGCCGTTTACACCAGACATCCTAAGAATATGGCTGAGCGGAAGCAGTTCTGTATGGAAGAATGGACCAAAATTCCTTCTGAACGTTCTGCAAGTCTAATCCGCAGCTACTGGAAACGCTTGGTTGATGCTATTGCTGCCAGAGGAGAATCAACCAGTTATTAAATCCAAGGGTTCACTTACTTTTTCCAAAGCACTGTGAATGTTTAATGGGATGTGTTCAATAAAGACATGAAAGATTATAATTGTTTGTGTGTTGTTAGCTTATTCCAAAGGGTTCATATACTTTTTGTTGCCACTGTATATATTGCAACACTATTTCATATTTTGGGTCACTAAGACCAAATAATATTTTGTCAATTAAGCAATTAGATTTTTTTTTTTCATAAGAGAAATGTTGAGAAATACTACAGAGGTGGGGACATAACTCCCAAAAATGAATCAGGTAAATGGGGTGGAAAGGTCCCGGGTTACAAAAGAAGTCAGGTATGAATTTAAGGGTTAAAAACACAATATCTATTAGCAATATGATAACTGGGTGCCAAACATAGAATTAAACATGCTGGCAATGAGGTCATTTGACACATAAATGTGGCATACTACCATACTACTGTTTGAAAAGTTGTGTAATGCAAACTGTTTGACATACTGCATACTGAGAAGTGTACACTGAATACAGCCTACTATTTTACAATATGCAGTACACTAGTATTTCGTTTACAACATCAGCAAACGCTTCCTCTCTAACCTCTGTTTAACCTGACCCTTGTCTTGCTTTCTGTGTCGATCTCTCTCTCCCTCTCTCTCTCTTTCTCTCTCCCTCTCTCTTCCTGTCTCCGTTAATGATGTGCTCGGCCTGTCGAGCTGAATCTGAGCATTGCCCACAGACAGCGCCACTGAGGCGGAAAGACACACACACAGACACGTATGAAAAGTGGCATATCATGCTGCCCCGTTCATCCAGCATACATGAATAAACCCACATTGATGCGTAATCTCTCCATCACATGTGTATGAGCGGACACAGCACTTCAGCACATGAGTTCAGGCTCTCTTTGACCCATGCTCTTTGACCCATGCATTTACTCCAGTCTTGATAGGAGTTAAAGCAAATAATGGGAATAAAGTTCAGATTGTGTTTTACACTGGGTGAACGTCCACTTTGAGTCAACACATAACAAAACTGTATGAACAGACTCTAGTGCTCACTAAGAGAATGTTTTTCATATGGTCTGCATTGCTTTGTATTTACTTGCTGGATTGCTTTAATACTGAGAAAAGACCAATGGGTTCTCATAGTTTCATCATAGGAAGGTTTAAGATTAAAGTGTTAATTCATCAAAAAAAAAAAAAAGAAAAAAAAAGAAGTGGTAGTTCACTGTCATTCCAAACCTGTATGGCTTTCTTTTTTCCATGGAACACAAAAGGAGATTATTTCAAGAATGTTCACTCTGCTCTTTTCCATAGAATGAGGGGAGGTAGGGCAGTAGAGTTCCAAAAATGACCATAAAAGCAAACAAAAAGTAGTCCATACTTGTGCACTATAATTAAAGTCTTCTGAAGCCATATGACACCTTTGTGTGAGGAGCATGACAAAATTTAAGTTGTTATTCAGTGAAACATTTCCCCTCCGTTAAAGCTTGTGCATGTTTAAACTTTGTATTTTAAGACGTAAAATCAATGATAATCACTCCTGCCGATGCACATGGTGCAATGCGCATTGGTGTGCCATATTTGAAGACATGCAAGTGTGAATTAAATTTGAGAGCAGTGGCGGAGCCTTTGAGACATGCAGCCTTAACTAAATGCTTTTGATTTCGGTTCGTTCTGAGTAGCAACTGTATTTTTTTTTTGGGTGTTCCAAGGTCTCCTTTCCAAAATGGTTAGAACGAAAACAAAAAACAAAAAACAGAACGGTTAATAAAATGACATAACTCTATGTTAAAGGTGGGTGATATACCAGTTGCAGTGTTGCCAGATCTCGCAAGAAAAATAAGCGACCTGGTCTGAAAAAAACAGTTCCAAAATAAGGGACTTGCCTCACCAAAATAAGTGAAAATAAACTATCCAATTTTTTCCCATGTGGGGGAATTATCAGCATTGAAATCATTACAAGCATTGTATAAAGTAGCCTATTTAAAATAATATATTTTCAATAAATGTATTCTCACTATTGAATACAGTACTGTGCAAAAGATTACCGGAAAGGCAGTTCTGAAAAATGTTGTATAGCGAGCAGGGTCAGAAATTAAGGTGGGCTTGGGTCAAAAATGCCACCAGAAATCATAAAAATGCCCCTGAAATTCAAAATGTGGGTGAAAAATGTCCTCATAATGAATTAATTTGTTTTTTATTTGTAACATCTGACATAGCTCTTTATATTCTATTATAGTCTGAGATATACATATTATTGCATTAAAAAAATGAGTTTTTGATGTAAGAGATGTTGATGTAATTCTTAGGTCTTAAGAATTTATATGAATGAATTGACTAAACTCGACATTTGTAACATGTACAAGACACAGCTTTAAATAGTTAGAAAAAAATAAGGTTACAAATGCCCATAAAAATCAAATTTAAGGGGCAAATATTACCCCATAATGTAAAAGATAAGTTCTGACACTGACGTAAAAAAAAAAAAAAAAAAAAAAAAAACAAATTAAAAGAAATTGGCATGCATAATTTTTATCAATTAAATCCATACAAAGTGCAGTTAACAACAAACAAAAACTCAGTCATTATGTGGTGTGAGCACCATAAGCCTTTAAAACAGCATCAGTTCTCCTAAGTCGAAATTGTGCACAGTTTTTCAAGGTTGTTAGCAGATAGGTTATCCCAAGCATCTTGGAGAATTGGAAAACATTTTCTTTGTTTTCATTCCTTGAACTGTTTATAGTCCCTGGAGAGAATAAGAAACACGGAGAACACCAGATTCATTCATGCACATTTCTTGGGGAACTCTTATTTTGGCAGCTGCATTTAGAAGAATTAATTAAATCTGTCATTCACTAAGGAAACTGTACTCTCCTCCGCCATGTTAAAAGTTTACGTCTCCTCTCAACTCAGGTATCAAAATTATCTTTGAGTTTCCCAGCTGTCTGAGTATGAAACTCGTATTTACGATAATTCTGATAGCACATGAAGGCAGCATAATCTACACATTTGTTTTTTCTAATGTATTTCAAGTATCACAGTCAAAGCAAACATCTAAGTTAATAACAACATTCATATGTCAGAACAGTTTTGCTTGCACAGAGAGTTTTAGTATATATTTCTCCTAAGGTAATTATCTTAAAGCAACAGATCACTCAAAAAGTATAATTCTTTCATCATTTACTCACTCTTATGTTGTCTCAAACTCATATGACTTTCTTCTGCGGAACACAAATGAAAAAATATTTATATGGAGATATGATACCTGTTTGTCTAATCAATGCAAGTAAATGGGGAACAAACTTTCAAGCTCCAAAAGCACATGAAGGCAGCATTAAGGTAATCCATAAGACTCCAGTGGTTTAATCCATGTCTTCTGAAGCGATCGGTTTTAAGTGAGAATAGACCAAAATGTAACTCCTTTTTCATTATACATCTTGACTTCAAGCTCGATTGCACTTCTTAGTGCTGACACATGAATAGAGCACTAGATGGTGCAAGGATGTGTAATCGAGCTTGAAATCATGATCGCCAAGGAGATAATTTTTTTAAATTATTTTCTTTATTTATCACACATTATACATTTGCACATATACAGTGAAATTCTTCTTTTTCACATATCCCAGCTAGGCTGGGGTCAGAGTGCAGGGTCAGCCATGATACAGCACCCCTGGAGCAGATAGGGTCAAGGGCCTTGCTCAAGGGCCCAACAGTGGCATCTTGGCAGTGCTGGGGCTTGAACCCCTGACCTTCTGATCAGTAACCTGGAGCCTTAACCACTGAGCTACCACTGCCCCTAATTGATTGCTGATGTCAAGATTTATAGTGAAAAAGGAGTTTTGTCTTGGTCTGTTCTCACCCAAAATCGATTGGATCACTTCTGAAGACATGGATTAAACCTCTGGCGTCTCATGGATTACCTTTATGCGACATTTATGGAGCTTGAAAATTTGGTCACCATTCATTTGCATTGATTAGACAAACAGACATCATACATTATCTCCATTAAAATATCTTTGTTTGTGTTCCGCGGAAGAAAGTCAAACGAGTTTGAGATGCCGTAAGGGTGAGTAAATGATGAGATAATTATACTTTTTGGGTGAAATGTCATAGTTTTGTTTTATTATATATATATATATATATATATATATATATATATATATATATATTAAAGATCTGGAATGGTGTCCATATGTTAACTCTTAGGTCAACAGGTGCAAGTCTTTTCGGCATCAGATGTATATTGAAATATATTGATATGCGAGTATGTATAAAGGCTGTTGAATAGTCTGACTGTGTTGTTGAATAGTCTGATTGAGTGTGTATATAGACTTCAGCCTTTTAATGAAGTTCTCCATTAAGTCTCCCAAAGACTTCACATTCCTCATAACCCCCCCACCACGCACCCCCGAGCATACACATACCCAAATGACCCATCCCCCCCACAACGCAACACACGCTCACGCACACAAACACTTAAAACACACATTCCAAGCATCCTCATTAGCAATTCATGAGCTGAGTCTCATTAGACACTAAGTTTTAGCGCGGGCCTCTGAAGTAGATGGCTAGAGCTGTTATAAATATTTCATACGTCTTCCCATTGAGGAGCTAAAAAAAAAAAAGAAGTTGCTTCGCTTCGGCAACAAAGTCGCTTGAGCTCTCCTCTTTTACTACTCTTCCTCTATTTTCCCCTTCTTTTCCTCCTTCGTTAGACCGCTCCTATGGACTGCCTTTTTCTTTCCCGCTCTGCCTCTCCGCCCCTCTCTCTGGAGTGCAGACCCTAACTCAGACTGACTTAATTGGGCTGTCTTTGTTCAAAGAAATGTGGACCTACCTTACGCTTTCCCATAGATTCAGTCCACAGAATGAGACCAAACCCCTAAGAAAAGAAAAATCACAACTGATATCTTTTCAAAATCTCAACTGTTTCTCTTATACAGCAATGAGAGTAAGTGGAAAGCATCTCAGTTGAGAAAAAGAGCCAGTAATATCACATTTAGGTAATACTTTACATGAATGTTCCCTTTGGAAAGGGTAATAAAGGTTCTTTCATGACTAATAATTCATTTACAAATGCATTATAAATAATTGATGTGCGGTTATAACAACATGCAAAGGGTGACTTTCCTGCAATACCTGCCAAAGGTGAGCCATTTTACCTCACATGTTATAAATGCTTAATAACACTTATTCAACATTAGTAACCTGTGAAAATGTACCTTAATATAAAGTGGACACCTGTGAAGCATGTATAAGGAGTTGGCGACATTAGAAACCTGTACATGAACTTCAGTATGGTTTAATGGTCATAAGGCTTTATTACATGATTATATAATGCGGTGAATTAGCATGAAGAGCTGAAGTGTTTTTGCAGAGGACTTTAGGTAAGTAGGACTAGGTAAATTGGGACAGCACTCAGATTCACTATAAAAGTGTAGCTATTTTTTCTGCATTGTGACATAAATCATGAATTAGTGCATTGTATGTTTTTGATTAACATTATTATGAATAAATGTATTAATTAAGCATTTATAGCATGTAAGTTAAAATGCTCACTGTTTGGCAAGTATTGGATGAAAGTTTCCCTTTTTTATGCATGTTGCTATAACCGCATATAAATGATTTATAATGTATTTGTAAATGACTTATTAGTCATTAACAGTGTTGGGCTTAATCAGATTACAAAGTAAACCAATTACTTTTTTAGTCAAAAGTCCCATCACACATTTCAATCCTTGTAATCAGATTACAGTTACTGACTTTCAATGAAGTTAATTTTAAGTACATTTCTTGAGTTACACATATTTCTAAAATAATATTATTTATGTAGAACACATTTAGTTCATGAATTATGTTCACATGTACATCTGTTTGTGTTTCTGTCACAGCTGAAGGGACAATGACAACTATTGTAATCGGATTACAGTTGCAGCGAAGGAATTTGTAATTTGCACTGGATTACTATTTTTGAGTAATTTACCCAACACTGTTAATTTTCGGACCCGTTTATAAACTCTAATCAAAGGGAACATTAAAGGTGCACTCAGTAATTTTTTCCTCTTTAAAAAAAGTTGAACTCCTAAAGACATGAATTGTAATTTTGTAATACATGTAGGAAATCATGAGCACTCACATTAAAATGAAGACTCCAGTCATATCAGTAACCTTATAAAAGCTGTTTTATTCTACATGGAGAGGGTCCACACATGGGGGCTGCCATGTTAGAATCACATGACCAGCTGAATACTACTCACTTAATCTCAGTAATCGTCCTGTTATTTGACACTTTCACTCACTGATTAAAGTAATCATGACTGACTGTGAATACTACATTTCTACAATGACATTTGAAACTGAAAACTATTGATTTTATATGATGCTGCTTCCAATCAGTGTAAGTCCAAGATAAAAAACAAAAGTTACTGTGTGCACCTTTAATGTAAAGTGTTACCCAACTTTCCTCTAGAGTTTCTGAATAGATCTCATCAATGAGCACGTTTACATGCACGTTCTTACACCAATTATGCTTAATAAGCCGACAACACGTGTGGTCATGTAAACACAATAAACCACATTCCTTTATCTGTGTAAAGGCCATAAATGGCTTATGAATAACCCGATCGACATGGGTAGATTTTTGCCCATTACGGCGATTTTGTGTGCCATGTAAACACCTTACCCGGTGTTCTTACCGGCTCATCCAATGTGCGCACGTGTTGAACGCATGTCTCTTCACGGTTTAACGTCAAAAGTAGAGAATAACATGATTAATTCAAATGTCATGTAAACACGTATTTCTTGCCTTGTCAGATTTTTTTTGAGTAATCAGCATATTGGTGTATATGTAAACAAGGTCACTGTCACAAATTGTGCTCAGATTTGCCAAGATATCAAAGTCTGCATTCAAAAGATTTGATATAAGCATTTCTCATTCAATTCTTTCAGACCAGATTTTCTGAGCTATGCTTTTCCACGTTAATTTAATGTATTCCACATTAATTTAATATACTCTTACCACATGCTAAAAATTGTCTCATTTTTATCTCTTTACATTTCAAAGCAATTTTAAGACACATCTTTGAGTTGATACCAAACTAATCATAACTGAGAACTCACTGTCTCCTGAGCTATGAAGGAGCAACTGCTGAGAAATGATATTGATGCAGAGGAAGGTAGAATTAATAAATGAAGGTGGAAAGTGGCAAAGCCACTGAAATGTTAAAGGAGTATTCTGGGTTCAATACAAGTTTAGCTCAATTGACAGCATTTGTGGCATAATGTTGATTAAATAGTTTTGACTCTTCCCTCCTTTTCTTAAAAAAAAAAAAAAAAAGAAAAAAAAGAAGCAAAACATTTCAGTGAGGCACTTACTATGGACGTGAATGGGGTCAATTTTTGGAGGGTTTAAAGGCAGAAATGTGACACTTGTAATTTCATAAAAGCACTTAATTCTTCTGTTAGAACGTGCTGTAAAATAGTTTAAATTGGTTTAAATAAGCTGTAAAACGTTTATACACAGAAAAGGTAAGAAAGCAATTTTATCACTCTCAAATCATATTAACACACATATTGTCTATGTCTTGTGGCTATACATTTAAAACCTTTAATGTTTACAGATTGGCCCCATTCACTTTCATTGTAAGTGCCTCACTGGAACACAGATTTGTGCTTTTTTATTAAAAGAAAAGGAGGGACAAGTCCATTTTTTTGTTGTGGTAATCAACATTATGCCATAAATACTGTCGATTGTGCTTAACTTGTATTGAACCCAGAATATTCCTATGATATGAAAGGCAGACAGATAGCAGAAAGTGAGACAGCTAATATGGGAGAACCCCATGTGAACCCTACAACCCCAGTTAAGAGGTTGGGGGAATCTAAGAGATCCGACATCACAGACACGCTATGCTCTAGAAATAAGCACATGCATGAATAAGTCAATAATGGCCGTCCTAAAATGTGTACTTAAAAACAAACAACGGTGTGTGTGTGTGTCCATGTGGAAGGGCAGACTCTCGTGCTCTGGAAGAGCGAGACAGACGCCACATTCCCTCTGAATGAGAAACAGACACAGACAGAGGGATGAGAGACAGAGATGTCTTTAACAGCGATTGTGATCCGACTGTCTTTTTGAGTCTATGTGCTTAGCCGAGGAAAGAATTCAGAGATTCCATTGCCTCCAACAACCCCCCACATGGGCGAAACCAACTTTATTCCCACTTTATCTGTGGGAGAATATGTGCCAGTGTTCCTCTGTCTCTCATTTAAACAGAACTGTCATGAGAGCCATAATCAAACCAAAAACACATCACAAAGGGAGAAGAGCAAGGCAATATGGAACTAATTCTGATCTGACGGCAGCCAAAAACCCATTTACATTGGAGACAGTAGATTCGCTCCCCTTCTCTCCTTATTTGACCCTCTTCTCCAAAGCTTGATCAATATCACCTCATTTTGTCTTTGTCTTTCCACTTTTTCACCGCTTCGCCCTTATTCCCGGATGTTTGTTTTCACACTAGCACCATTGCATTTTGCAGGACAACATTATTTTTTGCATCGCCCCTGAATTTGTTGTTTATTGAGCCTAACTTGTTTGTATTTTGTCAAGCTTTTTTTTTATTTATTAGAAACACCTGCACAGCAAATTTCTAAATAGTTAAAAACACAGTGTTAAGCAAATCTGGTGTTAATTTTGTAAGATTTCACACTACTATAGTTGTAAAGTGTTAACTGCATAGTGCTCCTTGTGGGTGTTAACATGAAATCAACTTCTGCGCATGTACAAAGCATTTATCATTTTTCCCGCCCCTTCTTCATCAACTTGACTGGCTGGTGGTTGTGCCTGCACCACATTTTAAGGTATGTATTAACTTCATTATATCACTAAAACACACATTTTATGTAGCCTATACAATAACATAGAACGGTTACTGTGTGAATTCATGATAGGATATAATGTCGGATAATGTGAGCTGGATAAATAGAATTTTTTTGACCCGACTGGTTAATTAGGAGAAGAAATATTTCTGTTTTCACAAATGATTAAAAAATATAGTCTACATTACATTAACCTATTCATTTAAGTTTATAATTATCAGTGGTAGTAGTCGTTACTCTGTAGTCAGCTTTAAAATTATAGATTATGTGCTCACCCTTCCTCGTTGGAATTTGGAAGTCGGAATTTGCTGTAGAGAGAGCGGCTTTTATTTATTCTGAAACGTATACACACGGGATAACTCAGATTAAATGTGTGATGTTCATTTTAGAATTGGTGCTTCAACGTTCAATAACTGTCGAAACTGCCGAGGTAATGCTCATTTTTCCATAAAATGTGTAGGACAGCGCCAACATGACAGATGAAAGCGAAGTGAGACCGCTGCTCGTAATGAAAATCTAAAATTTAAGTCTCCGTCTTGCCCCTTTATGCATGCTGCTAATCTGAATGATGATTTGAAATAACATAGTAATACATTTCGGTGAATGTAATAAACACTTTGATGTGTTCATTAGTTATCCCGGAAGTTTATTCTCCGTCAGAGAACTCTGCGAATGCATTGATTTCAATATGGTGGTGCATCTGGGGAAACCTCCGACGGAACGTTTGACATATAGGAAACTGTTTTTGGATGGTGTGGAAATTTTCTCATTTTTTGGTTGCGTCACTATCGCAAACCCTTGTGTTTTCCCTTTCCGTCCTTCCGACGCACCATCCCCATTGACGACAATGCCTTGGCGGCGATCTTTGATGCAGTTTAAATTCTAGCATGAAGGCGCCCTGAATCTCTAAGTTAAATTGTATTTTAACGCACAAGTTCAATAAATAAAATAAATAAGCAATCCTACAAACTTTTTAGAAGTATTATGTATTTGTCTTTTCTGTACTTTTATTGCCATTCAAGTTTGTTTAACTCTCACAATTTGGACTAAATGGACTATGAAGAACTTAATACAAAGAGACAAGAAACTATAGCGACATGCTTCATGGAGTCCGTCACTAAAGGCAAGTCTTAGTATGAGTAGATTATTAAATATTAAATGCACAAATGACTTTGCATATAGCTTTTTTATCTGTTACATGACAGCAACATTTTACTGTTATACATGTTAATAAAGGATACTTCTTAACCCTAATAGAACCTGAATGGAATTTGTATTTGGCCTTGTGTAGAAGTCAATCTAAATTTACACATAATAAAGAGTAATTACAGTTTAGATATATTCTTGTTTCTGTAATAGTAGTAGTAATGAAGCTATTGTTTTACAGAATTGACACCTGTTCCAATTATAGATGAAACATCTTGAGAAGTGGATGTCCTGAGCTTGTTACAGAAAAGGACATGTGTTTTACTATACATGCACAATGGTAAGAATATTGACACCTATTTTATCTTTATGTGCAGGTGTTTGGTTGTGAGTGACATACGTATTTTTATATATCCAGATTCCACTTCCGCATCCACATTGGATCAGCCGCCCCCTGTTCTGACTGATGGAAAGTCTGTCAGCAAGTCTTTAATCTTTATTGAATGCAATGGAGGCAACACAACTAATGTCTGCCCTTCAAAGAGACCCAGGTGGAAAACTCTGTGTGCAAAAATGTGCTCTGTGTCTATGTGCTTTTTGGAGCTTCAAAGTTCTGGTCACCATTCACTTGCATTGTATAAACCTACAGAGCTGAAATATTCTTCTAAAAAGCTTCATTTGTGTTGTGCTGAAGAAAGTAAGTCATACGCATCTGGGATGGCATAAGGATGAGTAAATGATGAGAGAATTTATTTATGGGTGAACTATCCCTTTAAGAGCAAAGCTGTTAAACAGTAATTGAGTGTAACTACAAATCCATGATGACATGTTTTATCTGCAATTTATTCAGAAGGATACTTAATATATTATTGCTCATATATTTTTTGTAGATTTCGAGTCAAATTTGATTGAACCTGTCCATTCATTCAGATTAATTGACTAAATGCCCCAAAAGCTATGGATAGTGAACAAGGACCTAAGAAATGTTTCTGCATTTGATAAACAGACATCTTATGGATCTGACTCATTTATACACATAGTGACAAAGAGATGTATTTTTTCAGCACTTCACATAGATGCTTAATTAATGATATGAAGGAAGTTTGAATGTGTATTTATTTATTTATTTTTACCTGAGAGTTATTGATGCTTTAAAGGATGACACATGTTGTATTGTTTCAGCATTAAACATGAATTTTTAAATTTGAGGATGTTATTGGAGATTTTAAGGAAGACAAGCTGTATTGTTTCAATAAATGCATAACTCCCATTCTGATTGTCAGTTTTTTCCTTTTTTGATAATACACTTAGTTTACATTTGAAATATGTATTAATCATAATTGTAATGTTGCTGTTTTAACATCAAGTATAAAATATCAATATTAAAACAAGTTTCAGTGCCCTGAGTAATTGTGTTTGGGATGCAACACCACTGAGTGTTAATGTTAACACCCTTAAATATTAAATTTTCAACACTAGAAGTGTTAAAATTTTACACTAAAAGTGTGTTCATATAAGTAACACTTTGGCCAGTGTTAATTGAACACTACCAAAGATGGATCTGTATGTTCACCCAGAAAGTGTTCATTTTAACACTCACAGTGTAAAATTTCCCAACAATATTTAGCTGTGTGCTTTGACACGTCTCTTATATCAGGTGTAGATTTGATAAGTGAGCGCTAGGCTTCAGCACTTCATAACGAATCTAGTAGCGTTGGGGAGTAGCTAACTACAGTAAAAGTAGCGACGCGGCTAACTTAACTACTTTTTCAGTAGCATTAAAAAATACTTCAGCTGTTTTCAATATAGTGTAGCATTTCAAGTAACAAGCTCATTTTTCCAACAAGCAGGAGTATACCGTGACAAAGTCACATAGTATTGCAGTCACCAGTGTTGGGGAAGCTACTTTGAAACTCTCTGTGAATTCTGTGTCAGCCCCGCCCCCCCCCCCCCCCACTTGGGTCACTTTGTTCATTCATGAAGAAGTACAAAAATCTTTGTAATTTTGGACTGCAATCTCCTGCACTGCATCAACACGTCCTGTGTGTGTGTGTGTACGATACATGCTATATCACCCTCTTGTGGTCTCCCAATGCTATAACGCCAGACTGTTAAACAGAGGTCAACTGAGTGAATTGAAAAGCATGCGAATTGGGCTAATTTAAATGTTGACTAATTTTAAAATATCGATGCCTCAACAATATATCGATAAAACAACCTGCCGATCAGTTATTTTATGACATCCCTAGAACCTTATTATAATGTGTTACCAAAATATTTTTAGCTATAAAACAATTGGATGATCGTTTCTGATTGCAGAATACAATAATATCACCTGCTAGTTATATATTTAATTAGGGTGACATTACCTAATCAAAATTAACCATAGTTTTACTACAGTAACCATAGTTTAACCACGCTATTTGTTGTAAAATCATAGTAACCACACAATAATTTTTTTTAGAAAGGTCAAACAAATAGGATAACAACATTAAATTTAACGTTAATTTATGCTTGTGTAAATTTGTACACTAATATACGTAATATACACTAAAAAAACTTGAAAACACCCTATTTTATAAAACCAAATTGAAACACTGTGATAAAAAGCAGCAATTAACTAAATATTTCACTTCAAAAAAGAAGGCAAAGTCCCTTTAAGGTTGTGCAGGGATCAAATGAATCAGTGAATCATTTACGTGAACTAGTTCATTTAGATGAACAGCCCGAAAGGACTTTCCCAACTCTACATGTAATGGAATAGTTTATTTTAAAGGTGCACTCAGTACATTTTTCCTGATTAAAAAACTTTTACTCAAGAAGAAATACATTTTAATTTTGAAATATATGCATAAAATCAGAAATACTCACACGAGATGAGGACTGTAGTCATATCAGTAACCTTATAAAAGCGGTTTAAATCTACAGGGAGAGGGTCCCCTCAGGGGGGCTGCCATATTATGATCACATGACCAGCCAAACACAACTCGCTTAATCTCATTAATCGTCCAGTTATAGGACACTTTCACTCATGTATTAAATGAATCATGGCTGAATTTGAATTTATACAATGGCATCGATAACTGAAAACTATTGATTTTAAATTATGCTGCATCCACGCCGCTAGGTGTCACTGTAAGTCCAAATGACACTAACAAAAAGTGCACCTTTAATGATTCTTATATGTAGAGTTTGTTTGGAGAGTTCATGTAAACAAACCAATTTAAAAAGAAAATGATTCACCAATGACAGAAGATCCTCTTGTTTATAGCTAAATGTTTAGTTAAATATGTTTGACTCAGATCTATTTTACATGGATTAAATTATAATAATATCATCTGATAACTGTTAACATCTAAAAAAAAAAATTGTTATGGGGTTTCATGACCCTTTAAGTAGCTTAAATGTAGAAAACATTTACAAATGTACTGTTTGAAAATAGCTTCAACACTGGAAACAAGTCGCCAAAGAGAAACTATAGTTTGGTGTTTGGGAAAGTTGAGGCTCTTGTAAAAGCAAGTTTTAGAGTGGTTTAATGAGTGAGCCGTGGCCACTTCTTGACAGTGCACGTTGGGAGGTGCCATTTAGTGCACTGGAGTGTTCACTTTGTACAATTAGTGGTAGTTTGCAGCCATCTTGTGCAGTCACCGGCACACTAGCACAATAGGACATGGCGCGGTAAGCCAGCGAGCCGTTTCATGAGAAAGAGCGTCTGAAAATGCCGCTCCGGAAGGCGCCCTCGCTCTGCTTTTTACAAGCGAGTCTTTCATTTTCCTCTGTTTCGAACTCTATCAATTTTCACAACACATTCTCCCTCCTGGTTTTTTGGTTTGTCTTCCACCCCTCCTCCATTGCTACCCTGCTTGCTGCGTTCTTTATAAAGTGTTTCTCTTTCAACATCTTACCCATAACCCCTCTTACACCCCACCCCCTCACCTCAACACACCCTCACGCTCGCTCCGTCTCTCTGACATTCAGATCCCTGTGTTCTTTTCTTTCTTTCTCTCTTTTGCTGCCTACTATGGTCAGGTCTCTTGGGGAAAGACAGTTGGCAGGAAGCTGGCTTGCTGCCATAGCAACAGGATCCCTCCCTCTCCCACAGGTCTCCTTAGCAACCGGTAGCTTGGCATTGTTGTAATGAGCAGACCCTATGTGCCAGGCTAAGAGCATGAAAGTGTGAGTGTGTGTGTGGATGTATGTAACAGAGAGCATCTTTGTGTTCCGTTTCTTATTGTAAAGACTGTCGTGAGACCTACGGATACCAAATCTGAAGAGAATGGAAAATGTTTTGTGTGTTCTAAATATGTAAGAGTCTTTGTCCTTTAACATGAACCTCAATATTTTATATTTAAGTGAACATTTGAACTGCATTACAATTGCTGAGTTTTAATTAACAGTCATGTGACCAGGTGCTTCCCAATCTGTTTGGGGTTTGATTAAAGCGATCAGCTCATTCCACGCCCTGGAACTGAAATAATCGATGCGTGACTTAATTAATGATTTACTAATTAATTGTGCATGCTCTGCCTAGAACAGAGGGTGACTTTGTGCTCGATGATAAAGTCAGTCATAGCTGTGCGCTTGTGTTTTTGTTTGCGAAGAGAACGGCAACATAGAATATTTTAAATTATATTTGTGAAATGAATTGTTTCCATGCAGCATGTTAGCCTGATTTTACTATATATACTGTATATATTTATTTACTATTATTTATATTTCCTTATGTAATATTTTTTAGTGGTTTTCAAATGTGGTTCTACCACAGAAAAGTTTCTAATGCAAGACTTGTGCTCCATCGACCACCACTGTTTTCTTGTTTAAAGCACACTATATATATATATATATATATATGTTAGATTTTTGTTAAAAACTATTTGCCATTGTGGTAAAAACAAATTATAAAAAAATACAGTCTTAATTTCTAATTCAAATACATATACACTGATGAGCCAAAACATTATGACCACCTGCCTCATATGCCATTGGTCCTCTGCGTGCCGACAAAACAGCGCCGACCCGCCGAAGGATGTACTCTACAAGACCCCTGAAGGTGCTCAATCGAATTGAGATCTGGGGAATTTGGAGGTCATGTTCCTCAAACCATTCCTGAACAATGTGTGCAGTGTGGCAGAGTGCATTATCCTGCTGAAAGAGGCCACTGCCATCAGGAATACCATTGCCATGAAATGGTGTACCTGGTCTGCAACGATGTTTAGGTAGGTGGCACATGTCAAATTCATGTCCACATTAATGGCCGGACCCATGGTTTCCCAGCAGAACATTGCCCAGAGCATCACACTCCCTCCACCGGCTTGTCGTCTTTCCACAGTGCATCCTGGTGCCATCACTTCCCCAGGTAAACGACGCACACGTACACGGCCGTCCATGTGATTTCTCCTGCATTCAACACATTGACTACGAGAACTAATTGTTCGCTTACCATCTAATCTACCAAGACCTTGACATGTGGCCTTGTTAGGAGATGATCAATGTTATTCGCTTCACCTGTGAGTGGTGATAATGTTTTGGCTAATTAGTGTATGTTGTTTTTGGGATGTTCAGATATTTATGAAATGTGAATAATGTGACACTTGTTCAACAGTGAGTATTTTAAAGTTTACGGATTGGCCCCATTCTCTTCCATTGTCTAATTTTTTTTTTTTTTTTTTTTGTGGTAATTAACATTGTGCCACAAATGCTGCTGACTGAGCTTAAGTTTTATTGAACCTGGAGTATTCCTTTAATTCAAGATACATTCTCTGAAAACAAATATTAATACCTTATGCAAGTACATTTATGTTTTTTTTTTTTGTTTAGGATTTTCTTTTTTAGGATTTTTAACAGAAGACAAGGCAAAAATACTGATTAAGAAAAAAAAAATATTTTACAGATTTTGACATTTATTTTTCCATTTGTACCATTGTAGTTAGCAAAGTATATCGCAACAAGAAATGTCCATCTGTGCATGTAAAACCCAGGTGTAGGACCTCAATTCTTCTGAGACAGCAGAGTCTGTGCGATCTCCCACAGGTGTTTGTACTCTCCACCTGTTGTGTGAAAGCGGTTCAGGCTAACGCTGCTCCCGGCTCTTAGCGCTGCCCAGTCTGGGCTTCATGCCACGCGATGTCCGGGCAAACGTATGCCAGGGGGCGGCTGTGCTATGCCGTGCCCACTACGCCACAGTGAAGGACTGGCTTTTATGCCCCGAAGGTCTGGTCAGTTCTGGCACGCAGGGCGGATTTTCCGATCCCCCGCACCGCTCTCAGATGCTCCTAAATCTGCCCGCTCTATTTTTAAATCTCCCTCCCCTCTTTCTCTCTCTCTCTGTCCATCCCTCACTTCCTCCCACTCCCTCTCCCTCCCTCAGGCTCTCCCATCTCCCAGGGAACTTGGCCCGGCTCAGCCAGCAGCTCCAATTAGTGCTCAGTCCAAGGGAATGGAGCGCACTAGCTGGCTGCTCCCACCTACAGGCCTTCAGGGGCCTCGTCTTCTTTTCTGTGCCCAGTCAACCTCTCTCAGGTTAGGCTAAATCTCCAGACAATGCCCCTCCCTTCCTCCCTGGTCCCTCTGGAGGGTGGGCATTCCACAGGGATGTGGGCGGAGAGAGAGTCCTTCTGTCGCCTAAGGGTTGGCTGTAATGATGGCTTTGCTCTGTTTTTAGGGTATGAGTGTTGTAGTTGTATCATTAGTGGTTTTAATTTTTCTTTTCAATTTTTCATTGTTAATTTTGCTCATTATCACCACAGAGAGACAAAACATTAAATAACTCTATGCAGACAAACATTAAGATTAGAAAGAAGAAGATTATTAACAGAAGTTTTGAATCACTGAGAAAATTAAATAAAGACATTTATATTGATAAAAATGACTATTTCTATACAAATAAAGGCCGTATTCTTCAAACTTTCGGTTCACCCAAGAATCCTCCACCTGTAGCAATGAGCGCGTTTACATGCACGTGCTTACACAGATTATGCTTAATAAAATAACCTGACAACACTTGCGGTCATATAAACGTAATAAACTGTGTTCCTTTATCGGCGTAAAGGCCATAAATCTATTTATATTTATCCAACATACCCTACCTCTTCTGCCATATATTTCCTTGCATCTGTATATAACAGATTTGTATTTGTACATACGTATATCTATCTATCTATCTATCGCTCTCTCTCTCTCTCTCTCTCTCTCTCTCTCTCTCTCTCTCTCTCTCTCTATATATATATATATATATATAGTCTTATCTTGCATTTCAATATATTTATATTTTCTATTCACTTATTATATTTTTATTATTATCTCTGTCTTGTTGTATTGTTAGTGCACTGGAAGCTTCTGTCACCAGGACAAATTCCTTGTATGTGTAAGCATACTTGGCAATAAAGCGGATTCTTGTTCTAAATGGCTTATGAATAACCCGATCGACACGGGTAGATTTTTGTCCATTACGCCAATTTCACGTGCCATGTAAACACCTTACCCGGTGTTCTTACCAGCTCATCCAATGTGCGCACGTGTCTTCACGGTCTTGATGAACAAAAATGTCTTCGTGAATTCAAACTTTTGAAGGGTAGTGTATTTCTGAACAAATTAATACAAATGAAGTCAGTTTGAGAGACTGGTGTTGGCCCACCTGAAGGACATCACTGGACCCTTTCTAGATCCCCTTCAATTTGCTTATCGAGCAAACAGGTCTGTGGATGATGCAGTCAACATGGGATTGCATCATATCCTGCAACATCTGGACAGACCAGGGACATATGCAAGGATCCTTTTTGTGGACTTCAGTTCGGCTTTCAACACCATCATCCCAGCTATTCTCCGGACTAAATTACACCAACTCTCTGTTCCCATGTCTATCTGTCAGTGGAATACCAGCTTTCTGACAGACAGGCAGCAGCTTGTGAGACAGGGGAAATTCACTTCCAGCACCTGTACAATCAGCACTGGTGCCCCCCAGGGATGTGTGCTCTCCCCACTACTCTTCTCCCTCTACACCAATGACTGCATCACCAAGGACCCCTCTGTCAAGCTCCTGAAGTTTGCAGATGACACCACTGTCATTGGCCTCATCCGGGATGATGACAAGTCTGCATACAGAAGGGAGGTTAAACAGCTGGCTGTCTGGTGCAGTCAAAACAACCTTGAGCTGAACACGCTCAAAACGGTGGAGGTGATTGTGGACTTTAGGAGGAACACCCCAACACTGACCCCCTCACCATTCTAAACAGCACTGTGACAGCAGTGGAGTCATTCAGCTTCCTGGGTACTACCATCTCACTGGACCTGAAGGGGGAGACCCACATTGACCCAGCAGAGGTTGTACTTCCTTCGCCAGTTGAGGAAGTTCAACCTGCCACAGGCGCTGCTGATACAGTTCTACTCAGCGGTCATTGAGTCTGTCCTCTGCACTTCAATAACTGTCTGGTTTGGTTCAGCTATGAAATCAGACATCAGAAGAATACAAAGGACAGTTCAGACTGCTGAGAGGATTATTGGTTGCCCCCTGCCCCCCCTTCAAGAACTATACACTTCCAGAGTGAGGAAAAAGGCTGGGAAAATCACTCTGGACTCCACTCACCCTGCCTACTACCTTTTTGAACTGTTGCCTTCTAGCCGATGCTTCAGAGCTCTGAGCACCAGAACCATCAGGCACAGGAACAGTTTTTTCCCCCAGGCTATCCATCTCGTGAACAGTTAAAACTGCCCCATTGAGCAATAATTAATGTGCAATACACAGTTTAGTCTTTTTATATTATCCAACACATCCTGCCTCTTCTGCCATTACATTCCCTTGCACTGTACATAACCGATTTGTATTTAGATTTGCACTACGTATGTGTGTGTGTATGTATGTATGTATGTATGTGTATGTATGTGTGTGTATGTATGTATGTGTATGTATATATATATATATATATATATATATATATATATATTGTCTATTGTGTATTCTATATATACTTTTTTCTTTTCAATATTTATCTATTTTTTATTCAATTGTAATTATTTTTTAAAAGTCTTGTTGCTGTTTTTGTATTGTTGTGTACTGGAAGCTCCTATCACCAAGACAAATTCCTTGTATGTGTAAGCATACTTGGCAATAAAGCTCATTCTGATTCTGATTCTGATTCACTCGGTGGCCATCTTAGTAGCAACCACGGGCAGGTATTTTCTATCTACTTGAACTGCAAAGTCTCCAAAACTGTCAAGATTAAGTTTCAATAACATCACCAATTAAAATCTGTCAATGGTATTATAATTTTTACTTCAGGAGTTCAAATCACACTAAAACTGCATATGGTCCAGCTAATGTGTATGTGCGAGTAAAAGGGCAGGACTTCCATTGTTCCAGTGTTATGATTTCCACTATTCATTGTACTTTGCGTGGTCTGTCTCCACCTCCTTATACTGTCTCTGCTAATACGTGAATTATATGTTATATTACCCAGAAATAATATTGTTAGCATACTTCCGTTAGCATCATTATCATGTATGTGTCCTGTTCGATACAGTAATTTCATATTGCCTTATCCGTCACGTTGCCAACACCTCTCTCTGCGCTCACCTTCCACCGTTCCCATTAATCGCCCGCAAGTTCTTGCTTTTTTCACAAACAGCCGAGCGCCGCCCGTGACATCACTCACAGGAAGTGCATCTTTAGCGCTGGCTAATTTCCATCGATTGCCTCCAGACAGGCTTAGCAGACGCACCCTGTTCCCACACACAACTCTCATTTTAAGTCTCCTCGCCTGCAGGAGTTCTAACTCACTCTCTCCCTCTTGCACAATGAAAGCAGTCAGCGCTTTTATCTCCTACCCCACTTGTGCTTATTATCAAATAAATGCGAGGCAGAGAGATACCCATTGACAGTAGCATGCATAATGACTGCTGGCTGTGTGAAATGGATTAATAAATAATGGGTGAACGCGGCTGAAAACAGCTTTTCCAGTCCTGCGAGTACACAAGAATGCTCGACAGAACAATCCCCCAACACGAGCCGTGCGTTCCGGACCGCGTCAAATTGAACACTGGGCAGAATGTAAAACAGAATGCTGCCTTGCATACTCTGAGGAGACTGCTCAGTAAATTAGAATGATCCTCAAAATGAAAAACAGATTGCTTGGCAAATGTTAGCAGGAATAGTTTGCTAAAACTTTGAGGTAGCTAGAGTCTTAAACATTGCCTTCTCTTTTTACTGAAATGTACTGTAGACACACAACACATGAGAGAGGCTACAGCGGTCATTGCATTTTGTACCTGAGAGAAGCTGAATTGCAACCTTGTCAAAAGTTTACCAGCAGGGGTGTAGATTCCGGGCGGGGATGGGGGAGGTAACCCCCCAATAATCAAAGCTAGCAAGAACTGCATACCCAATGATAAATGGAAACACAGGTAAATGCTTCATGCTGCAAAACCAGCATTACCCAGACTAGACCAGCATGGAAATTTATACTAGTCTTTTCAGGCAGGACACTAAAAACTTATGCTGTCATAGCATGTGACTGCTCCCTTGTTGATTTTCTAACTAGCCAATTGCAGTTTTTTTCTGATCTTTATAGAATTAGTTATTACTATGACATCTTTATGTACCCCGCTTTAAAATTCCTTTTTCCTATAATGCCCTAAGATATCCTTTCACCCTACGGATACAATCACAATTTCTCCCTGAGTTCTCTAAAAGTTTTCTATTTGATTGTATATCCAATAGAAAGCTTTGAAACCTTCCCTTTCTTGCTGTATGATGGTTTGTTTTTGATGTATCATGGGAATTGTTAAGCCAGAACTTTCCATGTAAAAGCAGCCTTTTTTATGACTTTGACGACTTGTGGGCATACAAGACCAACATAAAAACAAGAGGGTGGGGGTGACCAATGGCGCCTGGTGGTAAAATAGTTCATAAATCCCAGTCTGACAAATTAAATGAGCATTAATTTAAATCTATGCAGAAACAACTTCAAGTATATCATCCCCAGGTTGATTTCCCTGAAAACTGCAAACACTATGGGTCTGTAGTGTTGTAACTCATGTTTTGAAATGTTCCTGATTTGTCCAATTTGATCCCTATGCCGATTATTATGCCCGTCATCACTCTTTCTCTACGCATCTCCTGCCTGGCCAGCATATGATCCCTTCAATCCCCATTACTTTGTTGCATTCCAGGGGTCACAGTCAGCTGTGGGGCAGCCAGATTTAACTAGGATTAGCCCCAGATTTCTCTGGATTATGCTGGCTGGAGTGGGATTAAGCCTGAATGCCAGACTGTTCCGACTTGCCGGGCATATTTGAAAGTGTCTGTATATCAGGTTGTGTTGTACTGTAAAGCCCCGTCCAGAGATATTGTCGCTTGGTGTCGCTAGATTCTGCGATCTGTGTTGCTGGTGGACGTTCCGACTGCTGCCACCACTCTAACATTATTGGTGGACTGCACAAGTGGCTATAGAAGCTTTTGAAATGCTGATTACAGATGATACTGCCGATAAAACTAAGATATCATTCTAATTTGACTAGGAATCAGTTCTCTTGCCACTAAAAATGAACATTCTACAGGGGAGAGCATTTTATATAACCTGCAGCAGTGCTTAATGCACCATATCATTAAACAAGACAAATGTTATATCAATATATGAATCAAACTCACCCAGAATGCCGACACGGTTTTACATGCATCGTTTTATTAGCCCATATCCATGTAAAGACAAATTATATAAAACAGTGAAATCACTCACAGAAACTTTTAAATTCTCCTCTTTCTTGCCTGTATATGTCTCGAGTACCTTCACTCTCTGCCAGGAGACAGATGACGTGAGCTCTGCTGTCTTCACTCTCATTGGTAGTCACTCGCGAATGTCATAAAGTTGAAATTTTCTGAACTTTGTCTTGTCGCTCTCCATGGCAATCTTGGTTGCCACCAGCTGCGACAGCTCGTGTCACCGGAAGTCGCTGTGCTCTCATTGAAAATGAACGGGATCGTGTTGCTGTCTCGCATGATGTCACTGGCAGTGTGAACAGGGCTTTAATGAGTGTTTGAACATTGCCTGCCCTGAGTCTGTCGCAATGTTCTATTTGGACGCTCAGCATTAAATTACTGGAGGTCACCAGGTTGCTTTAGTGTTGATGGATAGTATGCATCCTTACTCATCTGCAGTATCTAACTGTATCAGGAGCATATAGACTTATTAGTCATTAACAGTGTTGGGCTTAATCAGATTACAAAGTAAACCAATTACTTTTTTAGTCAAAAGTCCCATCACACATTTCAATCCTTGTAATCAGATTACAGTTACTGACTTTCAATGAAGTTAATTTTAAGTACATTTCTTGAGTTACACATATTTCTAAAATAATATTATTTATGTAGAACACATTTAGTTCAAGAATTATGTTCACATGTACATCTGTTTGTGTTTCTGTCACAGCTGAAGGGACAACAACAATGAACAAGAAGGAAATGCAGACAGTTTGCATTCGTTGATTGGAAAAACAAAAACATCAATGTGTTTGATGTGAACACTGTGAAAATTGTTTTAGAAAGTAACTTTAAAATAATTAGTAAAGTGATTAATTTTCTATGAATTAATCAGTAAAGTAATCTGATTACAATTGCAGCGAAGGAATTTGTAATTTGCACTGGATTACTATTTTTGAGTAATTTACCCAACACTGTTAATTTTTGGACCCCTTTATAAACTCTTATAAACTTTATAAACAAAGAGAACATTTAAGGTGCACTCAGTAATTTTTTCCTCTTTAAAAAAAGTTGAACTCCTAAAGACATGAATTGTAATTTTGTAATACATGTAGGAAATCATGAGCACTCACATTAAAATGAAGACTCCAGTCATATCAGTAACCTTATAAAAGCTGTTTTATTCTTCATGGAGAGGGTCCACACATAGGGGGCTGCCATGTTAGAATCACATGACCAGCCAAATACTACTCACTTAATCTCAGTAACCGTCCTGTTATTTGACACTTTCACTCACTGATTAAAGTAATCATGACTGACTGTGGCTTTTCTGAGGATGTGGACTTTAGTGTTTAACATTATTGATGCTTTTTCTACATGTGAGAGTTTTTGTTGCTGGAATTTAAAATAATGGTATATGTTCACATTTTCGGCTAAGATTTTTTGGCCTTTTTTTCTCTATCTGCAGAAAACCGAAAATTTTCTGAGGCCAAAATTTCGGTGCATCCCAAACTTTAAGTCAATCGTGGGTTGTATTTTTTCAAAAATTGTACACAT
The DNA here is from genome assembly GCF_019703515.2 of Myxocyprinus asiaticus. Lineage (NCBI taxonomy): Eukaryota > Metazoa > Chordata > Actinopteri > Cypriniformes > Catostomidae > Myxocyprinus > Myxocyprinus asiaticus. Next base: position 3,580,806 of record NC_059377.1, read on the forward strand.
TATGTCACTGTGATGCTATAAAAATAACAGTCTGTGTGTTTCAGCGGCCCGCATGCCTGACACAGCAACACTGACTCAACCAATGGCAAGAAACAAGAAAGCTGTTTGACAACAATGTTTAATTTTGCAATTCCGTTTGTTTGCACTAATGGGGCAGAAATTACACATTTCAACTTTAATAGTTGCAGATGAGTATTTGTAGAGTTTGGGGAGAATGTGTGTTTTTGTGTATTAGAGAGATACAAAGCAGGTCATAAGCAGATGGCTACACAGCTGACCAGCGAATGACTCAGAGGCAGAGGAGCTTGAAGGTGTCTGGATCAAATTTTGAACCACAGACCTGCTATTTATAACACTCACCACCGGCCACACAACCACCACAACAATTGTGACTTCATGAATAATCCGCTTTTATCAAACACCACAACCACAGAGAAAAGCACCTCGTGCTCTACCTTATTCTCCCCATTTTAATGGAGCCACATAAGGCGAAAAGTGGATCTTTTCACTGACTAAATGATGATGTGTGGCCTTTCAAGTCTGAATGTTGTCATGTTTAAAAAATGTGATCTTTCTACAACAAGCTTATGTCTAGACGGCTGTTTGGTGAGCTGATCCATGGAGTGGCGGGTTGCTGGTTGCTACTGTGAAGTCGTGCAGCCTATAGTTGACTTGCTAATCACTGTTCCTCTGAGACAGCTCAAGCGATGGTGTGACTGCTGATGATTGAAGCTCTCTTGCGAGTTGGGCGAGTCTTCTGACTGTCAGAGATGAAAGTCTGTTTGCAGTATACCTGCAGCATCAAACAGCATCTGCCTCTCTCTTCCCCCCACTTTTCGCACATAGCTCCTCTCTTCCTGTATCCACAGTAGTCATGGTTACCCTTGCAACAAAGAACAGTTGCCGGAGCTGTCAATGCATCGTGCTCGGATCACCTCACGCAGGTCGTTTCGGCATGCAGATCCTGGTCATGATGCCATGCTTCAATTTAGCTTTGATTAAGTCGGCCCAGGAAGCATCTGGGTCTTGCACCAGCACGGGGGCTTGTGTAATTTGGCAGAATAGCTGGTGGAGAATAAAGGCCCATCCTGGGGTGTGAGAGTACATAAATACATCTTCCTTATCCAATTTCTCACCGCTCCGAATGGAAGCAGCAAATCTGCCACTGGTGTTGGGGGAAGAATTAGCCCTTCAGGTGTGAGGTGACACTAAAACAGCACGCAGTATCAGATTAGCCTGCTTTACAGTCGATATCCAGCTGTAGTGTAAATTTTGCCAAGGTAATTGGCTCTTTTCAGTGACTGATATCTGACCACTCATGAGCGGTAATGGTTCTCAGAATCACTGCAGAAAACAAGAGGCGGCTTTCCGTAAAGGCGTGCGATGGGGATTATAGAGTATAGATGGGCCGATAGACGCACTCAAAACATAATTGTATTGTGGATGATTGAGGGACATGAAGTAGATTTGTTTTGTCTTATTTGCATTTTTTGTCTTTTGCAGAGCAGGTGAATGAAATTAGTGTCATGATTTGTGGCTAGATGGCGAGAGAGTGAAAAGAGAGTGATAAACAGATGCAGGGACACAGGGAAAGAGATGAATGAGTGTGAGAGTGAGGGAATCTGATAGACGGTGGGTGAAGTGATGGAGAGGGGGGTTTGAACCCTTGAGAGGCTCTGTAGCTTTGAGAGTGAGAGACTGAGTGTGTATGTGTGTAAGGAGTAGTGCTCTCACTACATTAATGTTGCTGTGTACACATGTCAACACATTAAAATGGATTGTTGGTAATGTTGAGAATTTGATAGACCGATATGATTTTCCTGCTAGAGAGAAAGAGACAGGGAGAGAGATCAGTTGGTGTGAACACTAGCATACTGTGGCAAGAGCACTCAGCAGGGAGTAGCAGATTGAGGGATCTGGCCCTGTCCTTTTTACAGAGAGAGTTAAATAGAAAGAAAGATGTTGTTCTAGTCTACGTTGAGTACTGGCGTCACACTGATTCACTGGATAGCCTTGCTCTTTCTTTTTCTTTACCCACCTTCTTTCTGAGGTCCTGTAAGCCCAGTAAATCTATTCCCCTTCTCATCAAAATTAGCTGTTCTCAAAGGAATCCATTTGACCCTTAATAGAAACCTATCAATTAACAAAACACACTGTATATATCAAGATGATTTGAATATTTTCTTCCATTTTTGTGTGAAAGTAGAGGATAGATACTTTAAACACATTGTATTAATATTGTGTGATCTAAACACTGACATACATTTCCATATTATTATGTGATCTAACCAGAGCATGTGAGCGAAGCGGAGCGGTGTGACACTCTGCTCAATAACCCGCTCCATGCGCGTGCGCTCTGCTCAGCTGCTCACAGCCCAATTGGATGCTCCGCTCATGCTCACTGGTAAAAAGTTTGTTCAAATTCCGCTCCGATATGAAATGTCTCTGTAGTATACTTGTTTCCAGGGACGTAAACAGGGGGGTGGCTACATTGGCCTGAGCAACTGCCCCTTTGCCCACATGGGCTGAGGTGCCCCTCTGGGTGAAATATAGACTATAGGCCGACATTTATTAAATTATCAAATGATTAGTAATGTACACATCTGAAATTATGTGATTGTATTGTTGTGTTTTTGTATATAAAATCTTGCTGTTTATTTTGGACTGGTTTACAACGGCTGTTAGATAATCGGGTCTACCAGACCTTACTTATCATTTGTAATCAGTCAAATATTTCTCTTTTAGCACATATGTCACTGAACATCTTCAAATAATGCCTTGACATTTTTTTTCAGTTCTAAATTACCTTTATTTACTTGAAACAAGTCATCAAACATGTCTCTACAAGTGATAAAACATATGTGTGGTGGCGCAGAAACTCGCATATGTGCAAATTTGCGCTTTTCAGTTTAAACTGGATCTGAGTGACACAACCGACCAGAAAAACACAATCTTTTCACAATCTTTAAAGTTTGTTCTAATCGTTCATGGAAATAATGAAAACAATGTCTAATACCAGGAAATACAGGAAAAAGTGAAATTCATAATTGTTTTTCAGTTGTCTCCACGGAATGATTATTAGGTTACTGTAGATTTGATACAATACTAAGTTTCTGATTTAATGCTATCAGACATTAAGTCTGTAAATTAAAATGAGCAATTTCTCATCCTAATTTTGTGTTCAGTTTTAAAGGGCATATTATGTTATCCAGAAAAGAGCAGTGAAAGTTTTTCTCTTTTTCAGTATTGTTGCTTGATGATTATTCTCTACAATTTTATATGTACGAATTGTATGCAATCTAAAGGACTGTGGTTAATTATATAATAATTATTATATTAGTAGATACCATGTGCCCCCATTGTTTTTCCTTGATATTTCTAAAGCAGCATAAAATGAATCTGGACATTACATGCGTCATGTTTTGTGTATGCGCTCTTTATATGTTCAGCAGGGTTTAACAGTGGATTTAACAAATAACAAATATTTGTCCTGTACAAAGTGAGATTTTGTCCAATACTGTATATATTATATGAAATCATGTTTAATGATCCCAAAACAAATTATTTGTAACAATTTAATCTAAAATAATTTAATTCATGAATTACACTGCCTTCGTTTAAGAAAACGTTTTCTTTATAGATTTTTTCTCTGCACATGAATGCAGCAAGCGATGTCGGAAGATGTTATCCGCAACCACTAATCTAGAGTCAGTTTTTTACATTTCACTGGCTTTGGGAAACTGACCAGCAGTTATGTGCACTTTATCCTGGAGCAGAAATTGAAAGCAACAGGCGGTCGATTAAGTGAGATAATTCCGCAATGAAATTCTCTTAGCGAGAGTGGAAATCTTTACCAATCAAATGCTCAATCATACAATGAAGGCATGAAAGCAGAAAGCTGTGCCTGCAAATTAGGACAGACTGATCTGCAAGATCATACATGTTTATTAGTTTTGATGCAGGGATTTTTTGTGTGAGTTGAAGGAAATATGCTTTGCCAATTTACAGTATTATCAAGCTTACATATTCAGTTGAGGGTGCTCTAACGTTCACAACCCTGCAGAACCAGGCCTGCATCTAGCTGGCAGCTGCACTGACATGACTGCAAAACAACAAGATACCTTACTATCTACTTATCTATTAATTTAATATCGAATGCTAGTGTACCCTGCTAGCTCACCTTTTGCTGCACTACCATGTTCGCTTAGCACATCCTCTTGCTTTCTGGCAATGTGACGTATTCCAAAAGGAATATTTGCAAATTCTCATGGTCTCTCCACACTCCCTTTCAATTTCCTCATTCTTAACTTTGATTTATAATTTGCATTTATATAGGCTATAAGGTTTGCAACTTCACTAAAACAATGTTTGAACTCCTTCAGGCATATTGCTTATTTAGCAGGTTCCCAAACCAGCATATCATGAAGCACATTCAGGGTTGAAAGAGTTGCGCTCAGCAAGAGGAGAAGAATCTTCAAAAAGGCGCTCTCCGCTGAGGTGGATTTATCACCGCTCCGCTCCACTTACATGCTCTGATCTTAACACCAACACACATTTCCATATATCATAGTGTATTGTGGCACTCAATGCTGCTCTCTAATTCATCAACATTCTTGACTCCATTGTAGTAATACAGCAAAGGAAAGATGCATTTCTGTGCTGCATCTGTTTCACTGAAGCCTCTCTCTCTCTCTCTCTCTCTCTTTGGTTTTTGCATTTCTCTACTGCATCTGTATCACTGAAGCCTCTCTCTCTCTCTCTCTCTCTCTCTCTGGTTTTTGTTTCCTTTGTCTGGTGATCCTCCAGGATTGCAAGCGTGCCAGAATCATGGCTCACTCTCACTTTGTCATCTTACTCTCTGGCTTTCCCTCATATTTTCGCAAGACTGCAATCGATAGATGTGTCTGTGATCAGGTTGCCACGTGTAATTCATTTGGGTAACCTTGATTACGGTTTGATGTGTGTGTGGACTCAGCTTGGCTAGCTGCAGTGTGAGTCAGAGCAAGCGTGCAGTGTGCAGGAGTAAGTCTGCTTACAGTATTGATTTGCCTGTGCAGCCAAGAGGGGTTTCACCTTTTCCTGTACTGAAAGCCCCCAACTGCTTAAGGGTTTTTACAGGAACTTATCTTGTGTTCTACAGGAGTATTATATTGTGATGTTATTACCCTGAATGGTCTTATTTTAAATATCTGTTGATTTAAATTGCACTTATGATTGAATGATTTAGTTGAATAAACCTTTGTATAAAACTTAATTGTTTAAATATGTCCATATCCTACATAAGAAAAGACACAAACTGGTGTTGCAAACATACCTCAACTCAAAGTTTGATCACTAATGTCTACCGTTTTCTCTTTTCTACAGAACTCCATCAGACACAACCTCTCTCTTCACACCCGCTTCATCCGTGTGCAGAATGAGGGAACAGGAAAAAGTTCCTGGTGGATGCTTAACCCAGAGGGTGGAAAGATGGGCAAAGGTCCCCGCCGACGAGCTGTTTCCATGGATAATGGAACCAAGTACCTGAAGAGCCGAGGCCGGGTCAGCCGGAAGAGAGCGGGAGCAGTGGGAATGGCCCGAGAGCTTGGAGCACCTGGAATACAGGGATCACCAGAACATGGAAGTCCAGCTGGAAAGGGAGCAATGGGAGTGGGGGGCGAAGAGTTTGATGCCTGGATAGACCTGCACTCCAGAACCAGTTCTTCTACGTCAACGCTCAGTGGATGTCTATCACCCATTCTGGCTGAAGCAGAACCTGATGAACCAGAAGAAGGAGGGCTCTCCAGCTCAACCTCTCCTCGACTCTACCCTAGCCCCACCAGCACTAGATCTCCAGCCCTGGGAACAGGGGGGCATTGTCCATCTGTCGAGCTCCCACATCTTGCTGATCTAACAGGAGCCATCAGCTTGGAAGAGGGCTACTCCCAGCCTTTGCCACTTAAGCGCAATGGCTACCAGTATGGCCCTGGAACCAAGGCAGAGACCTCCTACTGTGGAACAGTATATGGCCAGCCATCCATGGGCATGCTTAGGCATCATACACCTATGCAGACTATCCAGGAAAACAAGCCTTCTACCTTCCAGCGTGCCCTCAGGGCATACTCAGAAAACAATGCCCTCGAAAGTCTGCTAGCTGAGGGACCACAATACTGTGGTAAGGACATGGTTTTAGGGCAAGGAGGAGCATCCCATTCGCTTATGTCACAATCTAACAGTGCTGTGCACTCTCACAGCCAAAATCACAGCCAAACTCACAATCATAACCACGAGCAAGGCAACAATCACAATCCCAATCAAAGCCTTCACAATGGCCATGGAGTGAATCATGAGCAAAATCCAAGCGATCATCTCAATCCCAGTCAAGCTCATAATAAGCATCATCCAGGTCTCGACTACAGTCATGGACATAAACACCACCATAGCCTTGACTACATTCAGTCTCATGACCACAAAATTAATGCGAGTCCCAATCCCAACCACATGCACAATCAAATGCAACATAACAACTCCAGACAACCAGACCTTTCTCCCAGGGTCAACAATTACATTTTGCATCCCTACAACCACAAATCATCCAACCTTTATGGCCCTCGCACTCACCTTCCTTCAACTGCCCTGCCTCCTAACCCTGCCATTGTCCTGGATGTACCCCAGGACCCTTGTCGCCTGGCTTCAGCGCCACACCCTCGCCATCAGTCCTACCCATGTGCCCCCCTCCACCAGGGAATGACAGAACCTTGGCATGGGTACTACCACCACCCATCACAGAATCCTAATTACCATGGCAACCATCAAGCTAACCATCACCAGGATCCTCACAACCGGTTGCAGTCTGACCTGGAAATGGATGTGCACCAGAGCAGTCTGGATTGCGATGTGGAATCCATTCTCCTGAATGACTTCATGGACTCAACAGAGGGAATGGATTTTAACTTTGACGGGACACTGTCACAGGGTGTTGGCTTTGGGATGGGTTTGGGGATGGGAATGGGAATGGGGACATTTGCAGGTCCTCAACAATCACACAACAGTCAGAGCTGGGTTCCTGGGTGAACTCTGCGGAGATTGAGGGCCTACATATAGGCAAACCTTCAACCATACAGCCTTCTGAAGGGCAGCAGGTCAAGTTGGGGACTGAAATAAACAATTTGACCAAGATTCCCTTTTGCTGATGTCAGATTCTGGACTCATGGTAATTCCCTGCCCCACCCACTTAAAATCCTCCCCCTCCTTCCTCTCAATCTTTTTCCTTGCTATGGAATAATGTTATAGCACCCTAACAGTCCTTTCTGTGGTTCATGTCCTTCAGTTTGTGCTCTATTCATCACCTCCATCTCTTATCTGGGCAAAAGCTCCAAAGCACTTTACATCTGTCGCCATCCATTCTGATGCTGTAACGATCACCCTGTGACCTGGAAGGAATCACATTTTCCTCTGGCCTGGGTTTAATGTATGCAAACGACTTTGTTATCCTTCCTGAACAAAAATAAATAAATAATTAAGCATTGGTGTTGTTTTGCTAAACATGAGTACAGGATTGAACAGTTGCTATAGCTGTCTGGGTGTCTGTGCCGTCATTTGTGTATTCATCATTTTGTGCGGGTTGTGCGAGCATGTGAGTGTGGAGCTGCTTTACTTTGGTAAATGAACACACCTCCTCCCAAGGAGGTGTACTGGATGTCCCTTTATTGTGGGCCAGGACAGACATCCATCAGATACACTCTATTGATATTCAGCATATCCTTTTTAATCTCCAAAGTAATGCGCCAGCTATGCATCACTGTTGCAAATAGAATGTGATGCTCGGAGTGCACAGAGCTGTTTTTCCCCCGGACACACAATGACTTAATGTGTTTTGGCGAAAGTGATGATTAAAGTCACTCTGCAGTAAGTGGGGGGAGTCAGGGAGGGGGCACTTGAAGGAGGTAGGGAGGGCAGAGATTGAGGGGGAAAAGGAGAAATGCAAATATTCTCTCTATGCCCCCTTCCTCTCCATTCTGTGAATTTATAAAGCTTTCGATATAATGAAATAAGGAACGATCCAACACTGCTGCAAATCCTGTGCACGGCTCTTTCCCGGTTCACCTTAGACTAATTACTCTGTGACAGCCTTTCTCCATCAGCAACCAATGCACTAGCTTGATTTTGGCTACATTAACATCCTCCTTTATATTAATTTTAATATTTTTACTATCTTCCTTCCTATGCAGTGTTACTTTAGTTAATCAGTGCTGATTGATCACATTTGAAGCCTCGTCAGTCCTCATTAACTGTGTGTTCATTTAAGACAGAGCTGGAATTTATCCTTATCATTGCATCTGCTTGACAAAGTAACTATTCGATGGTAGTGCTACCTCAAGGTTGCAAAGGGAAAGCATCTCATATCTGGCTCATGGTCACAACAACTTTACACAATGATTATACTCCACCATCTTCCAGAGCTTTTGTGTTGTACACTATTGGATTGCATGCTAATTAATTCAGTCAGCAAGCAAAAAATGGGTGTTATCTTCTCTTTGCAGACTTATTTTCTGTATTTTCTCATTCTGAATGTAACATAACACCAAGAATTCTGAGGGAAAGACTACTCTAGTTATGACGTGATATGGTGTGGTTGGAGGAAACATATGGGCCACATTTAGGCATCTAATTTCCAATTGTCTTATCCTATTATGACCACTAGACATACAGGAAGGGGAAAAAAAAATGAAACACTCACTTGAAGTATTTAACTGTTACAAATATAGGAAAAATCTAAATATTTTATGTTGATTTTTTATTACAAAACGTTTTAGATATAAAAGAGGTCTGACTGCTAGCATGGAAGCAACATGAGGCAACTTCCAGATTTTCAATGACAGTGAAAAGTCAACACCTAAATTGCTCAAGCATCCATTTTGTCAGGGGGGACAGGCTCAAAAATAATAATAGCATTCTATTTGTCAAATATAAAAAATATGAATTGGCAAAGAGGGACAGAGGTTGCAAGTCAATGCTCTCAGAAAATTGGAAACTTACAAAGTACAGCTGTAAAAATTACCATTTGAATCAGCATTTATCTGATCAACCATCAAAAAAACCCATTTTCCAAGATCAGATGGTAAAATTACTGTAACCCAGCAATGTTCCATATTTCCAAGAGTATAATACCTCCATGCACACTACTAATCAAATTCAAGACAGATTTCATGACGACCAGGATAAAGTTGCTGTCCATGGCCAGTCACCACATCTGACCAGTCAAACCTTTATGGAAAGCTCTGGAGTGCAGAGAGTAGATTCCACCTTCATTATTACAGAACTGATGGCTTTCAACATTCCAAGAAGACCTGACATTGTTGTGAAGTTATTGTCCTTGGTATTTCTATATTGCTTGATATCTTGGTTATTTCATCCACTCTTTGTATCTTTGGTTTCTTTTTTTAAGCTTTTAGATGCTAGCTCAGAGACTGAAAACTGCCCACAGATACACGGCTCGAATGCAGTCTTTATGTTCTGCTTAAAATTTGATGAGGAAAAATGTACATGGAGAAAGAAATGGGTAGGGCGGTTACAATAGAGAAAAATGCTGACAGAGAATGTGTTGAAAAGGACAGCACTAGGTTGATCGAAAGAAAAAAACTTCACAGTTACAAATGGAGTATGTGTTTGTGTGTCTGAGAGAGTCAGTCAGAGTAGCATCCTTCAGCAAAGCTGTTTGAATCAGGCCAAATGTCAAGTGGCTCTCCACAGCTTTTCTCACACGGCCTGATCAGATAGCCATCCCTCTTTTGCACTCTCTCTCTCTCTCTCTTTCCTGCCAAGGACAATGAGCCCTGTCTTCATCCCATTCTCTTTCATTCCCATCTTTATGTTGTTTTCGAGGTGGCCAGGAATGAGTTGTTATCCAACTGTAATTTTGATTGCTGGCCCACGCCTGCCTCTGTACTCAGCTTCATGTTTGTGTGTGTGTGTGTGTGTGTGTTTCTAGCACAGTGATGTACCTGAAATGAGTATGAAAATTAACTGAAATTGTGCCCTGGTAGATACTATGCCTGGCTATCAATAATATAATATCCACAGTTTATATTTATTGGGTATAAAGATAGGTTTGTGGGTGACGGTATGGAGCTCCTGTATCCGATCCATTTATATGACAAGATCATGATTCTATTACAGTTCATTTCTGTTTCATGCTGTATAAAAATCTGTAATGAGAAAATTGTATAATATTTTTTGACAAGCAAATATCAGTTTATTTGTTTTTTTCTAAATGATGTATCTGCTCATCTTGTGGCTTGTAAAATAAAACAAAGGAGAACTTGAAAAAGCTTCACACCTTGTGTGTGCGTGCATGCGTGTATGTGTGTGTGAAAGCAAAATCACAAATTAGATCTTTTTCCCCTTTTCCACCAAAATGGCGCTGGTTCTCGCCCGGGCGAATCTGGAGCCTATCACAAACCGGCTTGCTTTTCCACTTACTTGAGAACCGAATGGTGACGTAACAGTTTACGTGGCTACATGGTAGTTTTATGTGACTACCTAACCTGACCACAAACAAACAGGGTGAACCACAGTGTTTGTGTACAGCTGTTACTCCGATTTTAACATACAGAGTAATTCAATTCAATAACATTGCTCAAGACGACTGGTAACATAGGTATATTATTTTGTATGACCTTTATAATGTGGCATAAACTGTAAACAGTGGAATCGTTATAAACATTTGTTTAGCAGATATATGTGAATTTGTGCCATAGCATATAATATTAGTTTGCTTATATATTACCAGGGTTCATTTTTGTGAGGGTTAAACAAATAGGGTGAAAACATTAAATTGAACACACATTTATACCTAATATACGCACTAATATAAAACACCCAATTTTAACTGAATCAAAATATAATGATAAACAGCAGCAATGAACTAAACATTTAGCTTCAAAAAAGAAGGCAAAGCCCCTTTAAAGACATGCTGACAAAGTGAATCAGTGAATCATTTATATATGAACTACTTTATTTATATGAACTGTCCAAAAGAACCAACTCGAATCAGAGTTCTCAACGCTAAATAGGCTACGTATAAGTGAAACGTTTTTTTTTTTAACCGGTTAATTTACATGAACTGTCAGAAACAACTGATTCACTTAAATGATTTGGGTTTTCCCAACACTGCATGAGAGAGAGAGGACAGTTTAGGTGTGTGTTTAATTACTCTCTCAACTCCATTGCTGCGTTTGCAATACAGTGTGACAAATGTAGCATTTTGTGACACTACAGTGCTACTCCTTGGGAAATGCAGCTCGTTACTGGAAAACCGGCACTATAGTGAAAATAGCTGAACTACTTTCATGCTACTAAAAAACGTTAGTAGTGTTGCTTTTTTAGGTTAACTACTCCTAACTACTACTTAGTTTCCGCTAAGAAATTTTGGTGCCGCCAATATGTCAGGAAATGATAAAGTTTGCTGGACAAATTGGAAAAAATCTTGTCATTTCATTTCAGTGTGGATTTTGCACTGTAAACACGATGGACTATGCATAATATTGTGATTTAGGCTAATAATGACACAGTCAAGTCAACTGAACGATAAACATTTGCTGCTTTTCCGTAAAAAAAACAAAAAAACAAATGGCCATCATGGAATTAGCGTCTAATTAAAAAAATAAAATTCAACAATGGGGGCAAAACAAAACAACTAAACTGCAATCTGCCACATAGCTTTTCATTTATAAATAAATATTAAAATAACAAATTGTTAGGTTATGTCTAGTGCTGTCAGTTGATTAAAATGTTTAATCGTGATTAATCGCATAATTTTTTGTAGTTAAGCGCGATTAATCGCACATTTTATGAGTGCTGACATTTGACACTATATGTACTTATTTTCTTGTCATAATTCATTTTTTTTTTTATTTTAGGAAAGAAAACAAAACAATATGTAGCAATATAATGCTTTATTAACATTTTCCAAACAAAGCCTTCCACAGTATAAAGATAGAAATGCACTAAAATAGCACCAATTCAAGTAACATTAAACATTTCCCAAAGTCTAAGTGGGAGTTTGACTAATTGAAAGAACTAGTCCCCACATAGGTTGCATATTCATTGCAATGGGCATTAAATCTCTTAAACTCTCATCCTCCACAATATTAATCTGCCGATAGACTGTGGCTATCTGCTTTGTTACAACAATCGTGAAGCTGTGTTCATGTTTCAAGTCAGAGCATCAGCGCCATGAAAAGTGCTTGCAAACAAAGACGTCTCATTCTGTGTTTTGATGATAGTTAAGATTTGGTGTGCTTCTGTGCAGTGTTAATTTCACAGTTTTTTGTTTTAGTCATAGTTTTAGTCTTTTGATGAATATGTCCTTTAAAAGTAGTCAGTATTTCGTCATCTCATAATCATTAGTTTTAGTCAGTTTTAGTCTGACGAAAATGACAATTTTAGATTTATTCAATAGCACACACTCACAAGACCCATCTCTGAATTTGACACCAAATTTAAATCCAGGGTCTCCACAAAGGGTCTGGAAGTCCATGGTGGTCCATGGAAGCACACATGTTCAACCTAGAATCATACAACAATCACATCTTCATACTCATATAGTGCATTGCAGAAAGCTACACTAACATCAGGCTCCACTTCATTGCCAAGGAAACGTGCTGCATAACACCCCAAACGGCTTAGGAAAACTCTGGGCAAGCTTGTATGCAAAAAAATCAGTAAGATATAAAGATCAGCTCCTACTGCCAGCAACCCTCTCTGCAAGAGCCAAGCCCATCCATAGAAATTACATTTAGAACATAATGATCTTTTTTTTAATAACAATATGTAACAAAGATAAAAAAATACAAAAATAAAAAAAGAGACGAGAAGTATATTATACATACATTAAAAGAGGTAGTTCACTCAACGTCATGTCCTTCCAAACCTGTATGACATTTTCTGTGGAACACAAAAGGTGGTTTTTAAAGAATGTTTTTGTCCATGTAATGAAAGTCAATGGTGACCAAAACAAGCTATTTTGCTCACCATTTACTTTCCTTATATGGAATACAAAATACCCTCTTTTGAGTTTCATAGCTAATATTCATTTAGCCTAAGAAAATAACCACAATGAATGTTCAACATAAACAAAAGTTACACCGCATAATTATGTATTCAGAAACAAACAAACAAACAAAAAAAAACAACACATAAAGCCTGCAAAACATATGTTTAAAAATGTCTACTGATATCTTTCCTCAGTTTCTTAAACTTGTTTCTATTGAGGTAACACGTGTGCCACTGAAGGTAATACTGCTGCGATAAAGAGTAACATAACACACTCACACTTTCAATATGCAGGAAAAAAAATGAGAGTCCAAATAAATAACTAATTACATGTATAGGAAGATTGCATTGTGATGCTGTATATGTAGACTTTTTTTTTTTTTTAAAGTGTCTGAATGGGTAAAAATGACTCACCAAAAACAGATGATTTCCCATTAAGACCCATATGGAGTACAGAATGTTAGGGAATACAAAGATGGCAGCGCAGTTGCTTCACTCTTGTGATGTCATGAGCAATCCAGCTATATATTTAGATCAATGCCCTAAGCTTGTAGACTTGGTAGAAGGAATCTGGCGCTGTAGTGTGTCTGTTTGTGGCATGTGTGTCAGTGTAATGACTTCAGGCAGACACATTACAAAGGTTCCACCCTCCACACCAGTGTTTATGCTGTATTAACGTTAAATCCGTTAATCACGATAAAGAAAAATGAACGCGTTAAACTTTTTTAATTAATTGCATGCGTTAATGACAGTTCTAGTTATGTCATATAATTTGTCACCTTGGCTAATTTCCTTGGCTCTTTACTTTTAGGACTATTTTCCTTAGATTAGCACAAAAGTGTTTTGCTGCTAAAGTGAAGTCAAATGTGTCCAGCGTTTCTCTAAAACCTGAGATGCACATCAGCCTGGTGTCCTTCTCCTCCAGATGACGGCAATGCAAGGATACATGATATATGAACGCAACATGGACCAAAGACTTCTAAACGGACCAAAAACAGGAAGTAATTTGCCTAATAATGACCTCAAGCATACCTGGTTCTTCTCATCATAGGAGCTATGTTGCCCATTACATCTTGGTACAGGCGTCGGAACTGCCGTCAGCCGTCCTTGCAGCATATCTTCGTTTGTGTGTGCAACAGAGGAATTCCTGGCACTGTTTTGACTCCTTTACACATTTTATTAGCTCTTCGTTTGTTCTCAGCTGGTAAAAATACCACCATATATACATGTATAAATCTAACGAGCGCATTTCGCCGAGCAGCCAGTATTGTTTTGGATGTTCGGCAAAAAATATACGTCATAAAAACTGTCCAATCAGGTTGTGAATTTTTCCTGATGCCTTTTGTTTCCTATCTTTAGGTTCTGTGTTAAAAATGGCAGTGGGAACGCTAAGCAAACCAGGACTAAATGTATCATTTTCTTTTTTGGTCCGTACCAAGAGGACCAAGAGAACCAAACTACAAGTGTGAACACACCCAAAATGTGAATCTGAAGTGACAAACTTCTCACTGCGTGCATGCGAAACGGGAATAACGCAGGCTGCTTTTGCCAGTGTGCGGGATACAACCCACTGTAGTCGAGGATTAGGACTTTGCAAGCTTTGGGAAAATTGAAACCTCTGTGGCAGTAAGCTCTGTAATCATTGGCATGGCATCACACTGTATAATTGTGGCATCAACTAAAGGGGGTGCTGACGCATTGTTTTAATATTTTCACCGGACATTATGTCCGACAATGTTTGACAAGCAATTACTGGCTAACGGATTAATTAATCCTATCCAGGGACAAAAAAAGAAAATATTTTTTCATTTTGGATTGTTCTGAGTAGAAACAATATTTTTTCGTTCTGGTTCTAGCATTCCACTGCCACCTTTCTAATTGGTAACTGGTCAGAACTAAATTAAAGAACGGTTAATAACCTTTTTTTCTTTTAAATGACAGTACTCTGTGCTAAGAGTGGGTGATGTACCAGTTGCAGTGTTACCAGATCTCTTAAGGGAAAAAAGGGACCTGGTCTGGAAAAACATGCTCAAAATAAGGGACTTGCCTCAACCAAAATAAGTGGTTATTAAGTGGTGCAGGAGATCCACCATGGATCTCCTGTAAGTTCAATAAATAAACTTCAGTTGGTTCAAAATGCAGCAGCCAGAGTGCTGACTTGAACCAAGAAATATGATCATATTAGCCCCATTTTATCGTCGTTACATTGGCTACCTGTTAGATTTCATATTCATTTGAAAATTCTGTTCACTAAGTAAAAAAGGTTGAATGGTCTAGCTCCGCAGTACTTAAGTGACCTTCTGTCACGCTATATTCCAGCACGTTCATTATGATCGCAAAATTCTGGCCTGTTAATAGTTCCTAGAATATCAAAATCCACAAAAGGAGGTAGATCCTTTTCATATTTGGCTCCTAAACTATGGAATAGTCTCCCTAACAAGGTTCAGGCAGTGGCATATGAATTATCTCATGTCTTATGGTTGGAGTTGGCATCAGTTCATCCTCTGAGGTCCATCGTAAAAGACTGAAGTGATGTCTGGCTGGCACCGGCTGCATTTAATTGTCATCACTCAGAGACACATAGCAGTGGAGTCCGACACCAAGCAGGAACGGAGCTGGTTCTAGCCTGCTCTGGTAACCTCGGGATATGAATCATATATAGAATAATATTAGTGTAGATGCCATTCAATTTATTGCAGAGTTATAGATTATCAAACTACACAATGACGACTCTAAGACTTTATAGATATTACAGTTTCATTTTCTGTTAATGTATGATTTTCTATAAAGCCGCTTTTAAACGATGTGTGTTGTGATAGGCACTATACAAATTAAAATGACTTGACTTGACTTGACTAGATTATGATAAATGTTTCTGGTTCTGACAGACCTAACTAAAGCAGCCTAATTGTGAGTTGAAGGATAAATTAGGTGTATGCCTGGCTAAATAGATGAGTCTTTAGTCTAGACTTAAACTGAGTGAGTGTGTCTGCGTCCTGAACATTGGACTTAGGATAGACCTCACCGAAATGACCTGCTGGATGAACTGCGATGCAACTCACTGATCTCTGCCTACATCACCTCGGTCTAATGATGGACTACACTCTTAAAATAGAATACACAGACTTTCAATTATTTGCCAACAAAAGCCTTCATCAGCCAACTAACAAGGACAATTGCATCTATGTGAACTTCTGCAGTTAATCCAGGATGGACTTCATTAATCATTAATCTTACAGTTCATACAAAATCTTTGTTTAAACACTGACTCATAACACTTACTTAGTTTACTAATTTTAAACCATGACCTGCACTGCACATAAATAACTAATATTGGCATTATATTCATGATGTTAGCCAGAGGGGAACTGGCCCCCACAGTAAGTCTGGTTTCTCCCAAAGTTATTTTTCTCCATTAACCAACATCTTATAGAGTTTTGTGTTCCTTGACACAGTTGCCTCCTGCTTGCTCACTGGGGTTCTAAATACAATTATTATTTAATTATTTATTTTTACACACAATTTACAATCATATTTAATCAAACTACACAATGATGACTAAGACTTTATAGATATTATATACAGTTTGGTTTTTTATGCATAATTTTCTGTAATGCTGCTTTGAAATGATGTGTGTTGTGAAAAGTGCTATACAAATAAAAATGACTTAACTTGACTTAAATATTAAATATATCACCAAAAATATTTCACAAAAACATCTGGCCATCTAAACTCTATTAATAGCCAAAATCTCTCTCTCCTGCATGCATGTACACACTGTGCGGGTGTGTTTGTACTAAACGTTAACTTGTGCAGGCCGAATTATTTAATTTGAAACATGTGAGAACACTTTCATTACAGTCAGAAACCGGCAGCATCAAATCTGTATAAATGCATCATATTCAATACCATCTAACAATAATTCAGTGAAGACTTGGAAATGTACTCTTTACCTCAATATTTTCCCTTGTATCTGGATTAACTGTGCATTAATACATAGTAATTATATTTAGTTTTCTAAAAGGTCTTCAGCATGTCACAGAAGGCTACATCCACAATGTTTAATTAGGCAAAGAAATGTGTGATGCAGCAGTTTCCTTCAAAGCATCAAAGCACATGCTCATCATGTTCAACTAAAAAGATAGAAGCCTCATTTTTTGGGCAACAGGAAGTGGTGTAATTCCAAAAAATGTACTCTAATAAACCATTCAGACTTTGGTTTCATGAAAAAAAAAATAAAAAAAAAAAAATAAATAAATAAATATATTGTATATCGAAAAGAAATCAAACTGCTTCTAACATTTAAAAATAACATTTTCACTCTGGAATAAATGAAAGACTTTTTTCCCATTTTCAGTTATGGTCTGCACAAAACATTTTTTGTTTTCGGTTTTCATTTTCGTTCCTTGGAACGTTTTCAGTCCCTGATCGTATCCACATTAAGTTTATAGCTCCATATGTTTACTCTATGTCAGAAATTAACTCATTTGATTTTTTTGTTTATTTCTCCTAAGGAATTTTAGGAGAAACATGCAAGCCAAAGTTGATCCTTAAATGAAACAGAACTCAAAACTCAATTAAGTCTCATGAGGTATAATACAGCAGCCTCTGAGCAATACAGTTTTTCCACGGGATGCCATTAAGGTCAATGACAATAATACTCATTATATGTGCCTCAATGTGTGTCAGTTAATTTGATATAATTTCTGCAGGAAATGCAGTTCATATGTAGAATTAGTTGAAAGTGTATGTGCATCATTTACCATGCACGTGTGTGTGTGTGTGTGTGTGTGTGTGTGTGTGTGTGTGGTGTGTATCTGATAAGGTTCATTAACACCCCTGATGCTGTAGCACAGCTGTACTTGTCCCAATGGAAGCATTCTTACTGAGGGAATGCCAGCATCTGCAAAGCCATACTGTTCCATGGGTTTCTGTGAGACACACACACACACACACACTACTGCTCGTCTAATTGACCCCGTTCATCTCTGGCTCTGCCTCGCCTCTAAAGGCGACTGTGCGTGAGCAAGAGATAGACAACTAAGTCGTGAGAGAAAAAGAGAAAAAAGAAAAAGGAGAAACTGTATTGGAAACACATGCTCACCCTTCACACCACTCCTCCTCTGTTCCCTTGAGAAAATTGTAACCATAAAAACAGATCATTTTAATCTAGCTTTAATTTTACTTTGCCAAATATTAAGAGAATATGTCAACCAAAAATGTAAATTTGGTTATTAATTAATCAGATATTGTTCCAAATTTGCATATGCTGAAAAAAAAAAAAAAGAAAAAAAAAATATATATATATATTATTTTTTTATTTTTTGGGGGGGGGAACACTTTGAAAAATCATTAAGCAACTCTTGCCATACGACAACAGTTCATAGTGACCAGAGGCTGTCAAGCTAAAAAAAAAAAAAAAAAAAAGAAACATGATAAAAGTATCGTAAAAGTAATTAATATGATATGAGCGTTGTATTTCAAGTCTTCTGAAGTCATAAAAGATGGGCGATATCTGATTACAAAGCTATTTGTCATTTTAATCAAATAACTTTTAGTCAAAAAGTAGTGTAAAATTGCATTACAAATTTTGGCAATCAAATTACAGTTTCTGACTTTCAGTAAAGTTAAATAGTTTTAAGGGTCAACACATTTCTAAACTGGTATGCTTTATGTAGTATTTTAATATAGGTAATATAGACATTTATTTTATTGAGCAAAAAAACAAAATCTTTTCTGTGAAGTGTTTTAGTGTCATGTATTCCCTGTTTTTGTCTAGACTTTTATGTTGAAATTATTGTTTAGTTCCCCGTTCCTGTTTCCTGTGTTAGTTTTGTAGTCCTTTGTAGTTTTATTTCATGATTGTTCTCCCTGATTGTTTCCCCAGGTGTTCCTTGTTTTCCCGTGTGTATTTAAGTGCTTGTTTCCCCTGGTTAGTTTGTCAGTCTTCACATGTATTGTTTGATGCTTTGTGCTTGGTTCCCTGTGTTTTGTTTCCTTATATTCTGAGTTACTTTGTTTATCTTTGTTTTATTAAAGCTGCGTTTAGATCCTCATTCCTCGCCTGCCTGGTCACATTTAGAAATAGGGTGGCCAGACGTCCCATTTTTCCCGGGACAGTCCCATATTTAAGCACTTTTTCTAGTGTCCCGACTTATTCTGAAACAATCGTGTTTTGTCCCGTATTTCTCCTCTCCTAAAATTTCTCTATCGTCTATGCAGCTTTCTCAGTCACGTGAGTATTCTGATCAAAGGTAGCCAAGGATACGGCTTGTAAAACCAATAAAATCACACCGAGTTATTTGAAGTACTTGATTGGATTAAACTATCCAATCACAATCCCCTATCAATAGACGTCCAGTTAGTGAACTGATTGAAGAGTCAGTTTGAAAGAGCACACAGATGAAATTGTGGCTGGAAAAATTTCAAGGAAGCGTGCATGTTCATTTAATGAGATCTTCAAAAAGAGTTTACATTTCTGAAAAAAGGAGTCACAGACATCGCGTAGTAAAGTGAGGTTTGAGCTCACTTTTCCATTGCACATGGAGGCCGCACCGACATCATGCAGCATGTTCATACAAAAAAACATGTGGATGCTGCTAAAAGTAAGTGTGCCACACCAAGTGTTAGCGATTTTTTTTTTTTTTTTTTTGTGTGTGAAGCAAGGTTCAGAATCTGACAAGATGCATGCAAGTGAAGGACTTTTGCCTTATCATTCTGTTGTGCACTGCCATAGCTTTCGGTCGGCTGACTGCACTGCGAAATTGATCAAGAAATTTTATGATCCGAAATTTTCTTCTGCCGGCACCAAATCTGAAGCTGTCATATGCAATGTACTCGCTTTTGTGCAGCTGGACTATCAGAAATTACTGCAGCATGGCAACACATGTTTCCTCTCTCTTGGTCCTGAAAATGCTACACGTTTTCAATTGTCTGCGTGCATACTTTCTTCCTCAAGAAAAATGCCCAAAGTTTCTAAGAGACATTTTCAGTGATCCTTGCACTAAACTTTGGATTGGCTTCACACTCAAGCAAACAGCTACTTTTAACCATGCACTGGAGATAGTAGAGCAAGATCACATATCAGCCACAGAGGTGGCTTTGCACATTCATGACCTGAGAAAAGTCTTGCAGGCCAGGCTGGAGGAATCATTCATACCCTCTGACATTGAAAAGCAGTTGGATGCCCTAGTTGAAGCTGGTGACATGTGAGCGGATGAATTCTTTTGTGCAATGAGAAACTTTTTTCAGCATCGGAGGATTACCTCCAAAATTGGAGCCGCTCATTGGAGAACACAGAAAAACTTGAGTGGACCCTACTGAGAGACATCCCAGTGTGGAAAGACATTCAGAGCAGCCTCGAACACTTCTCCTGCAGAATCCCTGCTCTCAGTTTGATTGACAAAAACACGCTCTTTGATGAGATGAAATGAAAAACATTGTCACTTGTCGCATCACTGAGTGGAACATGAACCAGACGGCCATGTCTGAGAGATGGACAGACATTCTTTGTGAGCTAGAGAGCAAGACCATCAACTTCGGAGTCTTAGCCAAGGTTGTGGAGTTTGTTTTATGCTGCCTGGGACATCTGCATCTGTGAAGCGTGTTCTCATTAATGAACGCAGTATGGACACCGGATAAATCTCGACTCACTGTAACAGTCATGAAAGCAACGTTTTTCATATGTCTTAATTTTGGACTGCACTGCTCTGCATTTTACGATAAACTCTTGATAAACTGAGAAAAATAGCTGCCAGCGAAAAGTCCAAGGTGACAACAGTTACAGATGCGGATGCACCCTCTACTTCGCATTGATCTGTGCCTTGGTAAGCATACGTCAATTTCATTTTTGCTGGGAGTGGGCTTTCCCGTTTTCCACAAGCAGGAATCTGGTCACCCTATTTAGAAAGTAACTTAAAAGTAAATTAATTAGTAATGTGATGAAGTAATCTGCAAAGTAATCTGACAAGTGTATAAGTAATTAGTAGTGTATATGTCCATGGCAACGTTGTGGTCGTGGCTTGCCTTCGTAAGAAAGCAAGCCACCCCAGAGGCTCCCCGCCTGGACAAGCCGCCTCCGCCCTGCACGCCATGGCTCTCCTGCAAGTCCGCTAAGATGCTAAAGGAACTGCACGAGGGTAGTTCCGCCCCGGGATTGATGCAGGAACTGCGCTCGGTGACCGACCTCGCTCTCCGAGCGATGGAGGTCACGGCACGGTCTCTCGGGCGGACGATGGCCACACTAGTGGTCCAGGAGCACCACCTTTGGCTCAACCTGGTCGAGATGGGTGAGGCCGACAAGACACGATTCCTTGCTGCCCCCATTTCCCAAGTGGGCCTATTTGGCGACACCGTCGAGGACTTTGCCCAGCAGTTTTCGATGGTGGAGCAGTAGATGGATGCTAGCCGGCATATCCTGCCCCGGCACGGCTCAAGATCCTGCACCCCATCTACTCATCGCCAAGGGCATCCCCCTGCGGTGACTGCACTGGCTCCACCACAGCCCGCCCCTTCGGCCCAGCCCCGGCGTGAAGCCCACCGCAGGAAGCAGACGCCACCCATCTCGCGGCCCGCCCAGAACCCGTGAAAGCATTCAAAGCTCCCTTGAGGCGGGCGACCCAGGGACAATGAAACCCACTGCTCTGGAGCTGGTAAGCAGATCTCTCCATCTTTTTGTTACCTTTTGCATTTAATTGCACTGCATGCCCAAGTGGCTGCAGTACTCAAGAGCTCAGCAAGAGTGGTTACCTTGTTCCCTGGGTCACATATCCGGTGTGCACAGCCGTCATCACGACCACCATCCACCACTCTATTTGGTAGGTTTGGCGCTCCAGCGGCAGTCTCCCGCCCCTGAGCACCCAGCTGTGGCACAAAACCGCCCCCGATGTGACAGTCTCCACGGGTCATGAGGACAGGCCTCTTCCTCCCCCGTCCCAGGCTGTTCCGGGGGTGGTCACAAGGAGCCAGGTAAGTGCTTCGATGTCCTTAGACTCAGCACGGCCATGACGTGGTGTGGCACCTCGAGCTCCGCCCCACCGCGAGGCCCCACCTGCCGGTACGTCCGATGATGTTGTCCCTTTGGTCCCCCTTGCGTGGAACTTGGACGCATGGCTTGCGCTTTCCAATCTGTTGTGAGGGCTGGTCCAGACCGTCCGACTCGGCTGCGCGATTCACTTCACCGGGCGTCTGCCCAGGTTCAGCGGTGTCCGCTTCACGTTGGTGAAGGACGAAAATGCTGCTACCTTGCGCGGAGATCGCTACCCTCCTACAGAAGGGCGCAATAGAACCTGTCCCTCCAACCGAGATGAAGAAGGGGTTTTTCAGCCCCTACTTCATCGTACCGAAAAAAGGTGGTGGGTTGCGGCCAATCTTGGACCTGTGAGTTCTGAACTAGGCTTTACACAGATTCCCGTTCAAGATGCTGATGCAAAAACGCATTCTGGCGAGTGTCCGGCATCAAGTTTGGTTCGCGGTGGTAGACCTGAAGGATGCGTACTTCCACGTCTCGATCCTTCCTCGACACAGACCCTTCCTGCGGTTTGCGTCCGAGAGTCATGTGTATCAGTACAAAGTCCTCCCTTTCGGCCTGTCCCTGTCTCCTCGTGTCTTTACGAAGGTCGCAGAGGCTGCCCTTGACCCGTTAAGGGAGGTGGGCATTCACATTCTCAACTATCTTGATGACTGGCTAATCCTAGCTCATTCTCGAGACATGTTGTGCACACACAGGGACCTGGTACTCTCTCACCTCAGCCGACTACGGCTTCAGGTCAAGTGGGAAAAGAGCAAGCTCCTCCCAGTTCAGAGCATCTCTTTTCTCAGTTTGGAGTTGGACTCAGTCTCCTTGATGGCGCACCTTATGAACGAGCGCGCCCAGTTGGTGCTGGCCTGTTTGAAGGCATTCAAACAGAAAACAACGGTTCCACTGAAACTCTTTCAGAGGCTCCTGGGGCATATGGCATCCTCAGCGGTGGCCACCCTGCTCGGGTTGATGCATATGAGGCCGCTTCAACACTGGCTCCAGACTCGAGTCCCGAGATGGGCATGGCGCTATGGGACATGTTGCGTGGTCATCACACTGGTCTGCCACCGTCTTTTCAGCCCTTGGACCGACCTCTCTTTTCTATGGACAGGTGTTCCTCTAGAACTGGTCTCCAGGCATGTCGTGGTCATGACAGACGCCTCCAAAACGGGCTGGGATGCTGTTTGCAATGGGCATGCAGCCACCGGCCTCTGGACGGGTCCGCGACTGCATTGGCACATCAACTGCCTTGAGTTGTTGGCAATTCTGCTCGCCCTGTGGAGGTTTCGGTCGTTGATCCAGGGCAAGCATGTGTTAGTTCAGACAGACAACACGACAATGGTAGCATATGTCAACCACCAAGGTGGTCTGCGCTCTCGTTGTATGTCACAACTCGCCCGCAGGCTCCTCCTCTGGAGTCAGCAGCACTTCAAGTCGCTGCAAGCCACTCACATCCCGGGCAACCTCAACACTACAGCGGACACACTGTCACAATAGGTTACCCTCAGGGGAGAGTGGAGACTCCACCCTCAGGTGGTCCAGCTGATTTGGAGTCGATTCGACACGCACAGGTGCACCTGTTCGCCTCCCAAAAATCCTCCCCACTGTCCGCTCTGGTACGCCCTGACCGAGGCCCCCCTCGGCATAGACACGCTGGCACACAGCTGGCCCCCTGGCATGCGCAAATATGCGTTTCCCCCAGTGAGCCTGCTTGCACAGATCCTGTGCAAGGTCAGGGAGGACGAGGAGCAGGTCGTCCTGGTAGCACCCTACTGGCCCACCCAGACGTGGTGCTCGGACCTCACGCTCCTTGCGACAGCTCCCCCCTGGCGAATTCCCCTGAGGAAGGACCTTCTTTCTCAGGGACGGGGCACCATCTGTGCCCAGACCTCTGGAATCTCCATGTTTGGCCCCTGGACGGGACATGTCCTGTGGTGGTAGACATGATTACTCAGGCTAGGGCCCCCTCTACGAGGCACCTGTATGCCTTTTAAGTGGCGTCTGTTCACTAAATTGTGTTCTTCCCGTCGGGAAGACCCCCAGAGATGCGCAGTCGGATCAGTGCTTTCCTTCCTGCAGGAGAGGTTGGAAGGGAGGCTGTCCCCTTCCACCTTGAAGGTGTACGTTGCCGCCATAGCAGCACACCACGACGCAGTCGACGGTAAGTCCTTAGGGAAGCACGACCTGATCATCAGGTTCCTAAGAGGCGTCAGGAGGCTGAATCCCTCCAGACCACGCCTCGTTCCCTCATCGGACCTCTCTGTAGTTCTTCAGGGTCTACAGAGAGCCCCCTTTGAGCCTTTGTAGTCAGCCGAACTTAAGGCACTCTCCTTGAAGCCTGCCCTCCTGACTGCGCTCACTTCCATCAGGAGGGTAGGTGACCTGCAAGCATTCTCTGTCAGCGAAATGTGCCTGGAGTTCGGTCCAGGTTACTCTCACGTGATCCTGATACTCTGACTGGGCTATGTGCCCAAGGTTCCCACCACCCCTTTAGGGACCAGATGGTGATCCTGCAAGCGCTGCCCCAGGAGGAGGCAGATCCAGCCCTGTCGGCGCTGTGTCCGGGGCGCGCTTTACGCATCTATTTGGATCGCACGCAGAGCTTTAGAATCTCTGAGCAGCTCTTTGTCTGCTTTGGGGCACAGCGGAAAGGAAGCGCTGTCTCCAAACAGGGGTTTGCCCACTGGCTCATTGATGCCATAACTATGGCATATGTCGCCTAGGACATGCTGCCCCCGGTAGGGCTACAAGCCCATTCTACCAGAGGTGTAGTGGCTCCCTGGGCCCTGGCCAGGGGTGCCTCTCTAACAGACATTTGCAGAGCAGCGGGCTGGGCAACACCCAACACCTGTGCAAGGTTCTACAACCTCCGAGTGGAACTGGTTTCGTCCCAGGTAGTGGCACGTAACACAAGCAGATAAGCCCGGGATAGCTGGCCGGGTGTATCGCTTGCACATAGCGCTTTCCACCTCCCTTGGAGCTGAAGATTAATTCCCAGTAGTGTTCACAAACTTTGTTCCCTGGTTGACTTCCTCCGAGCCCTGTGGCAGTCGAGTTTTTGGAGAGACTCACTGCCGGCCCAGTACACATGCTAATTAAGAGTTCTGTTCTGGGGTAGGCACTCCGCATGTGGCGGTTCTCTGTAAGGCTAACCCCATGCGATTATATATCTTCCACTAATTCGTTTCCCTGTTGGCAAATTGCGTCTTCCTTGGGCAGAGCCCAATTATTTATGACACTCATAAATATGTTGGGGGAGGTTATGTGTTGACCTGGTGTGCTGGCTATGAGGCACACAGTAGTCTGCCCACCACATACCGCCAGTTCACGTAACACAGTTCAGCCAATTGTGGCATTTCGTATAGGGACCCCTAGTGTCACTACATCGACACAACGTGACAGATAGGGAACGTCATGGTTACTTGTGTAACCTCCGTTCCCTGATGGAGGGAACAAGTGTGTCCCTCCTGCCACAATGCTGAACTACCCGCTGAAATGGCCGGACCTTATATCGGCTCCTCAGCATAAAACCTGAATGAGTGGTTGCATACCAGCTCCTTTTATAGCCGTATGTCCGGGGGAGTGGCATGCAAATACTCTTCGCCAATTTTCATTGTCCTTTTAACAAAGACCAGAGGTGTCTCGGGCTCCCAAGAGTGACCCCTAG
Source organism: Myxocyprinus asiaticus (assembly GCF_019703515.2). Classification (NCBI taxonomy): domain Eukaryota; kingdom Metazoa; phylum Chordata; class Actinopteri; order Cypriniformes; family Catostomidae; genus Myxocyprinus; species Myxocyprinus asiaticus. The sequence goes on from NC_059377.1 coordinate 3,606,527, forward strand.
TGTCACTACATCGACACAACGTCTCGTTCCCTCCATCAGGGAACGGAGGTTACACAAGTAACCATGACGTTTTATATATTCCCATAGTTTTTTATTCAAAGACATCATTCACAATGCTTCATGGGGTTGTAGTTTGTGCCCTCATGAAAGATTGTAAGTACACAGTCTTTTACATTTGTATTTATGTCTGATTTTCAAACACTTTTTTGCCTCAACATTTTTTTGGTTTGGTTCCTGGCTTACGACTCTTATGATGGATTTTGTGAAACGTCTATGTAAGAAATGAATGGGGAAAATACTTCCAGAACCCAGATGGCTGAAAAAGTGGGCGGGCACTGTTGTGCTCTATTGATGCTAAAATGGAACTGGTTCTCGCATGTGCAGTAGCTGAACGTAATGCACCATTTTTTAGTTCTGGATGTGAACACCAGCTTGGGGTAGAGCTGGCTTTGTGAGGACAAGATTTTCAGTGTAGTACAACTTACATTTCCATTTGTTTCTCACACAAAGACATTGTATGGTTTCAGAGGACTTGGAACTTGTCATATGGACTAATGTGATGATAATGCTATTTCTGTGTTTATTTAGTCCTTTTTGAAGCCATCACTATGAACTGTCGATGTATGGAAAATAGCTGTGTAAAGATTTTCCTTTTGTGTTTCATGAATAAAATAATAGCATACGATTTGAGATTGACTTAATTTTGACTAAATAATGACTTCATTTTAATTTGACAAACTTTACATTAATGTTCTCTTTAAAGTTTTATAAAGGTGTCCATTAATGACTAATAAGTAATTTACAAATGCAATATAAAACACTGAAATGCAGTTATAACAGCATTCACGCAATACCTCCCAAATAGTGAGCATTTTAACATACATGTTATAAATGCTTAATGAACAATAATCAAAAACATAAATGCCCTAATTCATGATTTATGTCACAATGTAGCAAAATAGACTATAATAGTGAGATTAAAAGGAGGGATTATATCATTTTGTGTTTGTATTCATTACTTTAATGTATTGACTCATTTGTATTGTCACTATCATTCACATGTCCATTTAACCATACTGAACTTTATGTAAATAGGTTTCTAAAGTTGGCAATCCTTAATAAATGCTTTATATGTCCACTTTACATTAAAGTACATTTTCATAGGTTACTAATGTTGAATAAGTGTTATCAAGCATGTATAACGTGCAAAAATGGGTTCACTATTTGGCAGGAATTGAAAAAGTCGATTTATAATGCATTTGTAAATGAACTATTAGTCATTAATGAACCTCTTTATAAACGCTTTACAAATGCAACATTAATGTAAAGTGTTACCACTGTTCCTCACTAGAAGACAAGCATTGTGTCCAATCTCACATGTTCTCACATGTTCTCAATCTCACAATCTCACTATTACATCTCCACGTGCACTCTAAGTATCAAGCGCACCCATTAACGTCAGACAATAGAAGCTTCCGGATTCACGGGCCATTTTCATCCCTGAGAGCAGGATTTGTCAAAACAGCATGTGCTATTGAACCCGGCTTTCTCACCAAGCTCAATGCAAATGAGAGCAGCCTGATTTATTCCCAGTGTTTGATGGATTTATTCTGACAGAGCAAGTGACAGCGCTGTGACAGCCCCCCCCAACCTTTTCTATTTCAATTCTTATTCTATAATGCATTCTATTCCGAAATTCTTTCTCAGCTCTCGGGGCTTTTTCGCAGCATTGTGTTGTGGAGAGGGTTGCATTATTCATGATCATATATTCATTGTCATTTCATATACCACCTCTGATTTGCATTCAGCTCCATCCACATACTGATTACTGCGGATATGGACTTTATAAATTCTGTGAGCAATAGGCAGATATGTATTTTCAATGACTTAATTTGTGCCAACTTGGTTTATAATGTACTGTACAGACCATGATGTTATATGAACTTTGTATGACATTGTATTAAAAGTGATGAGATACATTAGACTCTGATCATACCAAAAGTTGATTTTTTTTTTTTTTTAACATGACAGAGCAGAAGAATGCAATAAGAATGAAGTGGCGTTCACACTGACAGTGATTTGCTGCAGCAAAGTTACCTGAAGTGATTCATTTTCAATGAGCATTGGCAATATGAGGCAACGTGAGCAACAGAGAGCGCTGGCGAAGTTGAGTGGCGTTTAACTTTATCCAAATGTGAAGCTACATGATACGTAACAAGAATGGGAGTGCAGACAATGGAGCACATGTAATGTAATCTGCTGCCCACAGTCGAGTATGAATGCCTACTAGCAACCAATTCTGCAGTACTGATTATGTGTGCATCCCAAATTGTACACTTCTGCTCTATTCTATGCCATTTTGTAGTGTAAATAGTGTAAGTGGTGTGTTCACACTAAAAAATGCATCGAGTACTATGAGTACGTTGATGATGTACTTCTTGTGTAACGAAGTGTGTAATGTTGGACACTTCGTGCACACATGCACTCATGGCTTGTCTTATGAAAAGGGGTGGATTTACATGGCAATGATGCTGGCCTCACAAAAAAATAAATACATTCGCAACAGGAGTGCACCAATTATGCCTTAAAATACTGCCTTCATAACTGCCATCAGCTCTGTGATATCATGTTTGCTTGACCACTGTTTTATGAACAGAATATTACTTCACAGTCTCAGCCAGTGGCACTATTAGCTTTTCAGTGAAACAGACCTCAGATCAGTAGCTCAGAGCAGTCAATCCTAAACTCTCCTCTGACATCGCAGGAACCCGTACCCCAGGCCAGCAGAGGACAGTGCGGCTGAACTCCTGCTCTTCCTGTAGGGATGCACTGTCTGCTATGATAATGATGATGATGATGGGTTGAAGGTGATAATAGTTGCTGTCTGTGTGAATTCTCCAGAGCTGTGTTATGATGGATAATATTGGAGGTGTTTTGTAACAAACTTGATGTGGGTGGAGGTCACTGATATCGCTATGTGGGATAGAAAAAAATCATTATCTATTCATGTAGCTGCTTTAACTAGTCCATAACAAATAAAACATTTTTTTTTTTTATCAATTTGGCGATTGAGACTAGCCAGCAGTGAGGGGTGTGTGGTCCCTCACTGGCAGGGGTCCCGGCTGTTTGAAGCATGTCAGCCGCAGTGCTGGTTTTGATCAGTGCTGGATCGGCGAGATGAGAAAGTGGATCAGGAGCTCCCAGGGGAGTGTCATTTACATGTGCCTCCTACCGAGGAGAGAGCGTGCAATTATACGTTTGTTAAAATGCTAATCCTGATCTGTGCCCCTCCCAACACACACAAACTCTCATGTAAAGGCCACATTTTCAATCCCACAACCTCCTTTAAAGCAGTATTCTTGGTTCAACTTCAAGTCTTCAACTGTGATAGATTTGCTTACCAATCCTGTCTTTGCAAAGTACTGCAATAGCCAATCTTTCAACACATCAATGTCATCATGGCCAGATTAAAAGTAAATCCGGCCACTTTTGCTTGGTTTCCAAGCAATACTAGGAATGGATAATAAAAGTTACATGACGTATAGGCTTAGGATTGATGCCTTTTTCATGCATCGATAATATGAAAATTTTCATGATTATTATCGATATATATCGGGATTTTTTCAGATATAAATTGGGCTGGTCATTGCACAATAGTCTTTGTCTTTTCAAACATATTTCTCAACACAACTTTGGTAAAGTGTGAGCAGCAGGGTAAATTAAAGGGACACCAACAATTTTCTACGAAGGTATGCACACACCGCCAATATTCAGCATCAAAATTCTGAAGTGCCATGGAGTTTAACTTGTATAGTTTTCCATTAAATTTGACCCAAGTCATTATCAAAGGTCAACGATTATTTACTCTAGCCAATACTGGATGATATATTGTTTATATGTTTCTTTCATAGAGCCTACACAATGTATTTTCCATTACAAGTATGTTGTTTTGTGGTTTGACAGCTTGAATGAAAGACCTATTCAAGGCTACATACAGAGAAATTGCTTAATAAACATCGCCATTTCTAATAGTTCAGTTTGCACAGTTACACCAGTTTCACTAACTCATCAACGTCACTTTAATAATTCTTGAAGTACAAAAAATTTAACTTTGGGCTGCCATCTGTTGTGCCGCATCAGCTTGTCCTGTGTCTGTGTGTGTGATCGTGACAGCAACCGGCTTCAGTAAATGTTAACTAATCCTCTTGTGATCTCCCAATGCTATTATGCCAGACTGTTAAACAGAGGCCAACTGCATGAATTGGAAAGCATGCAAAATAGGCTTCTAATTTAAATGTTGGCAAATTTTAATGTATCGATGCCTCAAAAATATATATAAAAAATAACGTGCCGAACAATAATCGATATATCGATATTTTATGACATCTTTAATGATGTAATTATCCTTAAAGCACTGATTACATAGACAAAACTCCACCCCCATCACAGAAAAAAGTTCCTCCACCTTAGAGGTCTGCAACCCGACACAGGACCCAAGAACCTGTTTCGGGCTGGGTTCAGGTCAGTTTTTCAAGTAGGGCTTTGGCTTCGTGTCGGGTTCGGTTTGTAATTAATGAAAAAATAAACAGGCTTACTGAGCTTGTTTCACGCACACACTCTCTCTCTCACAGACACGCAAATTGACGAGTTAGGGGCCGTTCACACCGAACATGTTTTTGTGCACGTCTGTTCCGTTTTCCCATTGTTTAAACACATGCTGGACGAATGTCTTTGATATTTGCACTGTGTCTCGCTTTTTCTTCAGTGTCTTGCACAGGACCGTGACTGTTTAAACACTGTGTCAAGTTAAAAAGAACAAATTTTCAAAAACGCATGTTGAGACACATGTTGAGACACCTGTGCTCTGTTACATTCTTTGTTCTGCATCTAGATAGTTCTTAGCGCAGTTGTCACAAAGATTCAACGTTCTGAACAAGTTCAGGCTGCATAGTGGGGACTGTTACAGTGTTTCATTTTATTCCAGATTGTTCTGCACCAAGTGAAGTTTCAGCAAATAAACGGTAAGTCAATGCTTTTTTCCCCTTCTGCTCTAGTGTACTAAGGGGCTGCTGTGCCTTGTTAAAACTGTGTATGTTTACTGTTTCAGTACTGTTACGAATGTTGCCTAAATGCTTACATAAAATACAGCCTATTGCAACAGTACTTGCTAAGAGAAGAAATTAGATAGTGAGCGATATCGGGTTTGGGTTGGGTTCTGGCTTAAAATCTGACTGTATAGTTCGGGCAGGGTAGGGTCGGGACTTTACTGCTTAATAAACAAACATTTTACCAGAAGAATGCATTTAAATGCTTAAACAAAAATACAAGCTTCACATTTCTACTTTTAAACCCTCTGGTTAGGCATTAGGGTATCTTTTATATATTTCATAGACATTTTATGCATCCCAATTCTTTTCCTGCAAGCTGTGGCCTTGACACTTCTCCTTGTCTATTCGTTCTCCACTGTTTTTAATTTTCTGCAATCCATTCAGTATCATCAGGACCGGATTTAAATCTACACAGGCCCCTAGGCTTGGAGGTTTCATGAGGCCCCCCCACCCACTCACTACCTATTGCGCACTACCAGAAATTATGTGCACACTTGCTTTTTTATTTGAAATATCAATCACAAGTAACCTGGACAGCTAGACCACCAAAGTGATGCATCAAGAACAGATATATATTGGGTCTGTCAACATAATATAGTCCTTTTACAACACAAAAGTGTCGTCAATCAAAAACTCCCAATCCATGCAAACAAAATACTACGAGCATATGCGCTGCTTTATGTACATACAGGTTGGTTGGTGCCCTAAACAATAAAAAATATCCTAGATCTTATACTTACTAGAGTCAAGAATAATACTTAATGTATCGAAGTTTAACGTTTTTACAACTGGTAAGGGGAGGATTCAGACTGAAATAGCTCAAACAAAAATATTACAAATTTCAAAATCATCTTAATTTTTCTTTCATATTTGTTTTTAATATAACTTATCTGGTTTATTATGTTAATTTCAGCATAGAATTATTTTCTGTTATCTTTACTATAAATTATTCATGGTTCTTTTTTTTTTATTTTCATGCACTCTTTGTACTGTAGAATATATATATATATATATATATATATATATATATATATATAAATTATTATTATTATTTTTTTTTTCAAATCGCGAATGAGATTGCTGTCTGGTTTGTGACCAGTGGAAGTTTTAGAGACAGATCCTTAAGGCCACGTACACACTAATACATTTTCATTTGAAAACGCATACTTTTCTCTACATTTTGGCCTTCCATCAACACTGAGATGCCGTTTTTGTCCCGCGAAAATGGAGCTTTTCAAAAACACTCCTTCCAAGTGGATCAATTTGAAAATGCCATCTTTGCGTTGTAGTGTGGTCAGGGAAAAGGAGATATTCAAAAACTATGACGTATTTGTTGTCATGTGATCCATTCAACCCAAAACAATAAAGATGGCGGCCAATGTTGTAGCGCCATTGTTATGCCTACTAGCCACTTTAAAAGCATTGTTAAAGATAAATGTTACTTTGGACAACCTTCACATGGCATTATTTCAAAGGCAACAGGAAGTTTACTTGGAATTGCTGTGCAGCGGCGGAACACGAGGACAGTTGCGTTTCACACCGTACATGGAAATGACGCAGGGCCACACATCTTACAATTATGTTGCAAGTGCATTAAGGGGATTTAGCCGTTTTCAGAAATTTCAGTGTGAATGAGCAACTTTTGGAAAACATTTCAAAATGGCAGTGTGGATGGAGAGCGTTTCGAAAATGAAAACTGCATTTTCAAATTTATTTGGACTAATGTGGACGTAGCCTAAGACTGCGTCCATGTGATGTTAAACAATGGAAGTTTTAGTGCAAGGGTTTTGCCGTAAACGACTTTAACAGATGTGTATTAGGCTATTCTTGGTTCAATCAGAGTTAACGTTAACGTGTTCTTCAGATAAAATGGGCCTTATATTTACACCTCAACACACTCGAGGATATCATGTGTAACATTGTTTTCAGCAAATGTAAAGAAAATCCTATCAAACGCACTCATTTCAGGACCACTGAGATATATGAAAAAAAAAAAACTGATTGACTGTCCTGCTGCAAACGTTAACTGCACAAACGTTAACTGCACATAAATCAATTAATTTGCTTTCATTAGCATAATATCGCGCATTCCCGTGGGTGCTGTTGCCTCATAGCAGTCGACATGGACACCTCAAAACTTCACTTTGGCTAGTCAAACTTAAAAGCAAGCTCAACGGACCTGACGTCTTTATGGCTAGTTGATGGGAAAGTTGACGAGGTAGGCAATAGCTCTGCATTTTCTGTTATAGCACTACTGTTAGGCACAGGAGCAGGCATTAGCACTGGTTGGTTGTCCTCCCTGGGCAGGTCCAGCAGCCGTGGAAGATTTGAAGTTCCCCTGATCACTGTGGGTCACTAGGCTACAGCCTAGTTTAGCCTGAGAATTAATCCACCCGAGTAACATGGCTAATGGCTATGTAAGCCTATATGTTCAGTTTATGTCTAATGGATGTTAGGTTGTTTCTTATGTAAATCTTTCAAGCAGTTAACTGTTGATAAAACATGGAGATGTGATTTCGATTTATTTTCTCCTTCTTTTTTGCATGCTTAGTTTGTGTAGTTTAGTGCTTTCCATCAAACAAGTGCTGCAATTAGTGAGCTGAGAAAACTTTGCCAACCCATTTTAATTGAGGTCTACTTAAAAGTCATTTTCTGGCTACGGCAGTGTCAAAGTCAATAATTCCCTTCAAATTTGACATTTTTAAACATGCCAAGGTTAGTTGTAAAATGTCAAATGGTACAACTACCAAAAAAACATAATGATTTTTATTAATTAAAAATTCATGATATTTGTAAACAACACTTTTTACCTTGAATACTTTTTCCTTGAAATATGCTTGAAAACTTTTATTTAAAATAATAATCTAGATGTGCACACACATATCTCAAAGGTGTAAGATAATATATTACTTTTTACTTGATGATATCACCTGACATTTTAGTAATTAAATCAAAACACATAAGCCAACATGAATACAAATGTTTTATTTCTAAGTACTTTTAGTCGAGTTGTCCTTTTCATTTTGTTGGACACTATTATTTATCAATGACTTGCATAACCTCCGTTCCCCGATGGAGGGAACGAGACGTTGTGTCGATGTAGTGACACTAGGGGTCACACTTGGGAGCCCGAAACACCTCTGGTCTTTGATAAAAGGACAATGAAAATTGGCGAGTGGTATTTGCATGCCACTCCCCCGGACATACAGGTATAATTGGAGCTGGTATGCAACCACTCATTCAGGTTTTATTCTAAGGAGCCGAGACAAGGTCCGGCCATTTCAGCAGGTAGTTCAGCATTGTGGCAGGAGGGACACAACATCTCGTTCCCTCCATCAGGGAACGGAGGTTACGCAAGTAACCAGGACATTCCCTATCGGTCACTCACTTGACATTGTGTCAATGTAGTGACACTAGGGGTCCCTATACAAAAGACTGCAACTGGCTGAACTGTGTTACGTGAACTGGCGGTGTGTGATGGGCAGACGAGTGTGTGACTCGTAGCCAGCGCACCAGGCCGACACGTAACCTTCCCCAACATAGCTATGAGTGTCGAACGGCCCTTTGGGGACAAGTCGACTACCCCAAAGTTAGAGACAGGCTAACCCAGTCGTGGCCTCTTTTCCCCTTCTTTTTTTCCACTTCCTAAAAAACAAGGGGGATTATCTGACTGGTGTTCCTCCCAAGGGGAGGGGGGGATATTTAAGTGGAAAATACGTCACATGGTCTTGCTGACCATGTGGAGAGTCTCATGGTAGATCTTACCCAATGGGGGAGGAGTTACTACAAACATGGAGACTGTGGCAGAGGGGGCTCTGCCCAAGGAAGACACAGTTTGCCAACAGGGAACCGAATTAGAGGAAGATATACATTGCATGGGGTTACCTTACAGGGAACCGCCACATGCAGAGCACCTACCCCAGAACAGGGCTCTTAGTTAGCATGTGTACTGGGCCGGCAGCGAGTCTCTCCGAAAATTCAACTGCCACAGGGCTCGGAGGAAGTCAACCAAGGAACAAAGTTTGTGAACACTGCTGGGAATTAATGGCGCACATCTTCAGCTCAGAGGAGGTGAAATGCACTATGTGCAAGCGATACACCCAGCTGGCTATCCCGGGCTTATCCGCTTGTATTGCGCGCCACTACCTGGGATGAAACCGGTTCTACCCAGAGGTTGTAGAACCTTGCAAAGGTGTTGGGTTTTGCCCAGCCCGTTGCTCTGCAAATGTCTGTTAGAGAGGCACCTCTGGCCAGGGCCCAGGAGGCCGCTACACCCCTGGTAGAATGGGCTCGTAGCCCTACCGGGGGCGGCACATCCTGGGCGTGATATGCCATAGCTATGGTGTCAATGAGCCAGTGGGCGATCCTCTGCTTGGAGACAGCGCTTCCTTTCCGCTGTGCACCAAAGCAGACAAAGAGCTGCTCAGAGATCCTAAAGCTCTGTGTGCGATCCAAATAGATGTGTAAAGCATGCACCGGACACAGCAACGACAGGGCTGGGTCTGCCTCCTCCTGGGGCAGCACTCGCAGGTTCACCGGGTGGGTGGTAGACCGCTTAGGTCTTCCATGTCCCGCCCAGGGGCCAGACATGGAGATTCCAGAGGTTTGTTCACGGGTGCCAGATGGTGCCCCGTCCCTGAGAAAGAAGATCCTTCCTCAGGGGAATTCGCCGGGGGAGGGGGGGGGGGGGGCTGTCACGAGGAGCGTGAGGTCTGAGAACCACATCTGGGTGGGCCAGTAGAGTGCTACCAGGATGACCTGCTCCTCGTACTCCCTGACCTTGCACAGAGTCTGTGCAAGTAGGCTCACTGGGGGAAACACATATTTGCGTAGGCCAGGAGGCCAGCTGTGTGCCAGCGCATCTATGCTGAGGGGTGCCTCGGTCAGGGCGTACCAGAGCGGGCAGTGGGAGGATTCTTGGGAGGCGAACAAGTCTACCTGTGCCTGTCCGAATCAACTCCAAATCAGCTGGACCACCTGAGGGTGGAGTCTCCACTCTCCCCTGAGGGTAACCTGCCGAGACAGCGCGTCCGCTGTAGTGCTGAGGTCGCCCGGGATGTGAGTGGCTCGCCAACTCCAGAGGAGACAGCAGGCGAGTTGTGACATACAATGAGAGCACAGACCGCCTTGGTGGTTGACATATGCTACTGTTGCCATGTTGTCTGTCCGAACTAGCATGTGCTTGCCCTGGATCAATGGCCAGAATCTCCGCAGGGTGAGCAGAATTGCCAATAACTCAAGGCAGTTGATGTGCCAACGCAGCCGCGGGCCCGTCCATAAGCCGGCGGCTGCGTGCCCATTGCAAACAGCGCCCCAACCCGTTTTTGAGGCATCTGTCGTGACCTGGAGACCTGCTCTAGGGGAACACCTGCCCGTAGAAACGAGAGGTTGGTCCAAGGGCTGAAGAGATGGTGACAGACCGGCGTAATGACCACGTGATGTGTCTCACGGCGCCATGCCCATCTCGGGACTCTAGTCTGAAGCCAGTACTGAAGCAGTCTCATATGCATCAACCCGAGCGGGGTGGCCACCGCTGAGGATGCCATGTGCCCCAGGAGCCTCTGAAAGAGTTTCCGATGTTTTCTGTTTGAACAGGCCAGCACCGACTGTGTGCACTCGTTCATGAGGCGCACTGTCAAAGGGACTGAGTGCAAAAGGGAGGACCTTGTACTGATACACCTGACCCTCAAATGCAAACCGCAGGAAGGGTCTGTGTCGAGGTAGAATCGATACGTGAAAGTACGCGTCCTTCAGGTCTACCGCCGCGAACCAATCTTGATGCTGGACGCTCACCAGAATGCGTTTTTGCATCAGCATCTTGAACGGGAGTCTGTGTAAAGCCCGTTTCAGTACTCGCAGGTCCAAGATTGGCTGCAACCCACCGCCTTTTTTCGGTACGAAGAAGTAGGGGCTGTAAAACCCCTTCTGCATCTCGGCCAGAGGGACAGATTCTATCTCACCCTTCCGTAGGAGGGTAGCGATCTCCGCGTGCAAGGTAGCAGCATTTTTGTCCTTCACCAAGGTGAAGTGGATACCGTTGAACCTGGGCGGACGCCTGGCGAACTGAATCGCGTAGCCGAGTCGGACGATCCGGACCAGCCATCGCAACGGATTAGAAAGCGCAAGCCACACATCCAAGTTCCACGCAAGGGGGACCAAAGGGACAACGTTGTCGGACGTACTGGCAGGTGGGGCCTTGCGGCGGGGCAGAGCTCGAGGTGCCACACCATGTCGTGGCCGTGCTGAGTCTAGGGACATCGTAGCACTTACCTGGCTCCTTGTGACCACCACTGGAACAGCCTGGGACAGGAGAGGAAGAAGCCTGTCCTCGCAACCCGTGGAGACATTGGGGGCGGATGTGTGCCACAGCTGGGCGCGCGGGGGCGGGGAGACCGCCGCTGGAGCGCCAATCCTCAAGGAAAAACCTGTGGACAGTGGTCGTGATGACGACCGTGCACACTGGGTTTGTGACCCAGGGAAGGAGGAAACCGCTCTTTTGCTGAACTGTTGGGTACCGCAGCCACTTGGGCATGCGGCGAAATCAAATAAAAGGCAACAAAAGATTCTCCACCTGGCCCTCCACCGGGGGATGGAGTGGTCTTACTACCAGCTCCAATGCAGTGGGTCTCGTTGACCCTGGGTTGCCTGTCTCAGGGGCGCTTTGATGATCTTCATGGGTTCTTAGCGGCCGGCCGTGAGATGAGTGGCGTCTGCTTCCTGCGGTGGGCTCCATGCCAGGGCCGGGCTGAAGGGGCGGGCTGCGGCGGAGCCGGTGCAGACACCGCAGGGCGATGCCCTTGGCGACGAGCAGATGGGGTGCGGGATCTTGAGCCGCGCCGGGGCAGGATATGCCCAATAGCCTCCGTCTGCTGCTTCACCGTCGAGAACTGCTGGGCAAAGTCCTTGACGGTGTCGCCGAATAGGCTAGCCTGGGAGATGGGGCAGCAAGGAACCGTGTCTTGTCAGCCTCACCCATCTCGACCAGGTTGAGCCAAAGGTGGCGCTCCTGGACCACTAATGTGGACATCGTCTGCCCGAGAGACCGCACCGTGACCTTCGTCGCTCGGAGAGCGAGGTCGGTCGCCGAGTGCAGTTCCTGCATCAGATCTGGGGCAGAACTACCCTCGTGCAGTTCTTTTAGCGCCTTGACTTGTTTGACCTGCAGGAGAGACATGGCGTGCAAGGCAGAGGTGGCTTGTCCAGCAGCACTGTAGGCTATGCACTGCGGGCATAGGTGCACCGCGAGCGACTTATCCACCGTGGGAATCGCCGTATAGCCCCTGGCTGCCCCGCCATCGAGGGTAATGAGGGCGGGGGAACTGAGAAATCTGGACCGGGCAGTAAAAGGTGCCTCCCATGATTTTGTTAGCCCCTCGTGCACTTCCGGGAAGAAAGGCACTGGAGCGGGGCGTGGCTGCTTTGAGCGGCGCCGAGAGCCCAGGAACCAATCATCGAGCCGCGAGGGTTCAGGGGAGAGTGAAGGGTTCCACTCTAGCCCGACGCTCGCGGCCGCCCGGGAAAGCATGTCCGTCATCTCTGCATAAGCCTGTGACTGGGCAATCGACCCCGAAGGGGGGAGCCCAGCTGAGGCTCTGTGTCCAACTGGACAAGCCCGCTCTCCGATGCTGCACTCAAGAGCTCATCAGCTTCGCAGGCTCCGAACAGGAGGTCGAACTCATCATGAGACGAGCCGGTGGACTCATCCGGAAGCCCGATCGGGGCAGAAGAGCGTGCTGGGAAATGGGAGGTCCGTGGGGGGATACCCGGCGGAGGCGATCCCATTGGAGTCCCCAAATCGCCCCAAGTGCAAGCCGCACTGGCCTCAAACCCGTAGGTAGAAGGACCGTGGCGAAAGCAAGCCGCAACCGCAACGTTGCCATGTCATGTTCTCACAGTGAGAAAAGACAGCGATCATGACCGTCTGAAGTTGAGAGGTAACGACTGCAACCAGGAATAACACACAATCGGAAAGGCATCTTTAAAAAGACGCGTCTTTAAAAAGACGTTCCGTGTGTGCTGCTCTTTTAGAGAAATATACTCTTTCGGAAAAATATACTCTTTTTTTCTGCTGAAGCGCCCAGGGGCGTTCTCTGCAGTGCACCAGTGCAGAGGAGGGAGAAGCCGCTGAAATGCGCTGTCAGATCCAGCAGAGGTGAATGAACAGTCGTGAGAATTCAGCTCAATGAGCATGACCGTTCGGCTCCGAAGAGAAAATCTGAATGAGTGGTTGCATACCAGCTCCTTTTATACCCGTATGTCCGGGGAAGTGGCATGCAAATACCACTCGCCAATTTTCATTGGCCTTTTATCAAAGACCAGAGGTGTTTCAGGCTCCCAAGAGTGACTCCTAGTGTCACTACATCGACACAACATCGAGTGAGTGACAGATAGGGAACTGGTGCTTCAAAACCTCTTTCTCTCATGCACAAAACACCTCCGAGACATCTCCAAAGGCAGATAAACATCCACGCTCACAGCAGCTAATAATAAGCTGTAATGGATGCTGGTGCCATCACAACGGTTCACTGGATCATGATTCCTGTTCGAGAGTCATTTACTGAAATGACACAGCAGCCGAGCTCAGGAATGAGTCAGATCTGTCAATCACTAATCATGTGACTGCTGAATGACTGCCCATTAGTGTCCATCGAGTCTAAAGTAATTGTGTGTCTTGCGCTGTGAATATGTGTGAATGTGTGAGGCTGGCTGAAATGATAGTGTTATTAATGATTTACATTTTAACACCCCCATCAATCACAAAGTGTGAAGCCATGTGTGAAAGTGCAAGTCACACCCTGGTTTTTCATGTAGTGTGCTTGAGAGAATTTCCCTGTAGAGAGCGGGTCTCTTTTCTGAGCCATTGCCATTGTTTATTATCTTGCACATTGTAGTGTTTGGGTCACTTCAGGAAAACATTCGTGCCTAAAGAAAAAAATATTTTCAAATTATCATTTCATTTGAAAAGGTTACTCCTGAACTTTTAAGAAATCATAATTCCCCATCTCCCAAAGTACCAGAGCTGTAACCACCATATTGAGGGACCACTACAGGGGATCCACCTCCACATGTTATAATTTGTAGTTCACAAATATGGGGTTTTCAATAGTCAATTCTTAAACGATTATACCCAATCTTAAATACAGTAAGTGGTTACAGTCTTGCAAAATACCAATAGTTATTTTGTTATCCTAACCCCAATCCTAAAGTGCTGCATTATTTCAAACTCCTCATAATATATTTGGAACTCATATATTATAATTTGAATATATAACTGAACATTTACTGTTTATGTTTTTATTTATCGTGTCATTTAATTTGCTACCTTTTCAATATAAAAACAGTTAATTAAAGGAAGATTCCTGGTAAAATACAAGTTAAGCTCAATCAACAGCATTTGTGTCATAATGTTGATTACTATAAAAATTAATTTCAGCTTGTCACTCATAAAATCTGGGTTACAGTGAGTCACTTACAATAAAAATGAAAGGGGCCAATCCATAAACCTTAAAATACTCACTGTTTCAAAAGTATAGTCACAAGACGTAAACAATATGCATGTTAACATGATATTTGTGTGATAAAATCACTTATTAACCTTTTCTGTGTAAAGTTATATCCAGTTTTACAACCTCGTTGCCATGACGAAAAACAATGTTTTAATCAACTTTACAGCTCAAATAATACACGTTTTACCAGAAAATTAATGTAAGTGCTTTTATAAAATTATAAGCTCCACATTTATGCCTTTAAACACTCCAAAAATTGGCCACATTGACTTCCATTGTAAGTGCCTAACTGACCACGTTTACATGCACTTGAGAAATTGGTTTATATATAACAAATGTCAAAGGATGGAGCCTAACAACAAGTCAGCACAGCAGAGTGGGAAGAGCACATACACTATAAACTATACTTATTTATACACAACAATGTAAAATATCGACAGTCCCTCATGTTCACGTATATGCACTTGTACACTGGGCGAATCCCGGAGTTTAACAAAGAGACACCACTATAGAGTGCAACAGTGCCCGCCTGTCTTGTCAGTTCCGGAAGAATATTTTTTCCATTCATTTTTCCCATTGACTTTCTAAACATCCTTCACTAAACCATGAACCAAACAAACCAACTCTGAGGTGGATCACAACATTATAAACTTTGATTTGAAGCAAAAAAGTATTTGAAAATCGGATACAGGTACAACACTGTGTACAGTACACACCGTCTTTCATGAGGACACGGACTACAATCCCGTAAAGCATTGCATATGGTATCATTGAATAAAAAAACCATGTGAATATATAAATCTACCGATTTTAGGTTGTTGATTATAAGTATAAAAACAATATATTTTAAGTTTATTGCAAAATATTCCAATATGTACAAATAGATAAGTAGTTTAAGGGTAAAGAGTCACTGACTTGATTGTGTCATTCACGGTAAGTCATAGGAGCGCGCGGTCGCTCCGAGGCATGGTTTGCGGGCTTAGTTGACTGCGGTTCTCTGATTGGTGAAGCTTTTTTGCTGCACCATGAATTCTGCTATCAAACACAATTTTTAAACAATGAAGTTGAAATTCAGAGCTCACGGTAGTTCTGTCTTTAAAGGTTTATAAGTTATCATTGAGAATTAATTCATCTATGGAAGAAATTAATGGGATTTTTACTTCCGGAAGCAGACTGTTGCGCTCTATTGCAGCGCAATTCCGCTGCAGGTCACAATAGAAAGGTAAGGATACAAACACAGCAACAACTCTGGAATATCTAGAAACAAAGTGAAGAAACAGAGATTAAAATAAAAAATCTTCCTCGGATCCCACGTTTGTTATTTACACAAGCGTTGCAGAGACATTACGTTGCTGTGGAGAAAGCTGCTTACTGACCAAGCTGCATGTTTACGGGAGTGAACTGTACACCGCTTAAACAGTGCATGTAACACTGCTTTCACCCAATAACCTGTTTTCTTACAATAAGCCGCTTTCTGGTGTCCATGTAAATGTAGTCACTGTTACCTAGATTTTTGCTTTTATTTTAAGAAAAGGAGGGATTAGTCAAGATTATTTTAGAGGTAATCAGTTCTGCAAATGCTGTCAATTGACCTTAACTTGTATTGAACCTGGAATATTCTGTTAAGACATGTCAAAGTACAATAAAAAATGTTATACAGAATAGTGGGGGATCACATGTTGTGGGCTGGCATGCAGTTTGGCATCTTTTATGGCACAATCTGCTGTTCACCAATACTCTTGCCTTTTCCTTTTTGCTTTTAAAAAAATATTTTTACCGGGGCATTTTGCTATTCCCAAGGTCTCAGCAATATCATATCACTGGCAGATTGCCTTCATGGTCCAACTCGCTCAGAGAGAGAGAGAGAGAGATGTCTAAAAAGGTGCGATAGACATCTCATTACATTTGCATGTGCCACTAACTGCCCTGTACACAGCGGCTGATCACGTGGCGAAAGACACAGTATCATCCATGATTTAGGGAAGTGCTTTGCCGGAGGCTGATGCCCGTGCTCGTGCTCCTTAACGTTAATTAATTTCCTGCTCATCACTACACACTTCCCTCCCTGCAGCCATCTCCCAAGCTCTACTCCAGGTAGTGTCGCATGTGCCTGGAATTACTGCAGCCTGTTTTCATGTTGACAGGTAAGATCCAACAAAAGTCTGGAGGCTCTTAATTGCCTTGTTAGGGCTTCAGGAAGCTAGTGTGAGATGAGGAAGTAATCCCTCCCAGTCCATCTGTTTGATAATACAAGACGATAGACAGTCATATTTAGATATTCAGTTACACTTTTTATCAGGCTTTGGACTCTTTAAAAACATTTTTCAAAGAATCCTCAGTTGTGTTTCTTTTAAAGGAATAGTTCACCCAAAAATTCATCATTTATTCTACTCACTCTTATGTTGTTCCAAATTTGTATTCATCTGTAAAACAGAAAAGAAGCTTTTGGGAAGAAGGTTCACACTGCGGGGACAGATGCTGTCGAGTTCCAAAAATTTAACTGGAAAAGACGGTTAAAAGCTAAATGACCCACAGATGTGTTAATGTTGAAAGTTATACAAAATAACTAACATGGTTTTTCATCTTTTGAGGGGATAATGTCCCAAAATCCACATATGTGGACATCATGTTTATCAGTGTGCTGATGTGCAAATAAATGAATAGATTTTTTAAAGCGGCATATCAAATGAAACAAGAGACAATACTCTTTACACCCAAACAGGTTTCAATGTAATAACTTAAAGACGTTTCTTACTAGAGGCACTTATGTTGGCTCTGCGCTTGTAGAAGCACTTCACGGAAAGTGACACCATGCTGTTGTGTCACGTGACTCATGCACCAGAATTTTAACCCTTAAATGACAGTCTAGAGTCTTGTGAACAGTATTCAGTTGGTTTAAATTAACAAATTTAAATTATGCGTATAGCGAAGCAAAAATATGACGTCCACACATGTGGACGCAGGGTCGCACAAGGGTATGGAAATCAATGATTGCAAGATTTTTAAAATATCTCCTTTTGTGTTCTGCAGAAGAACAGAGGTCAAATGGATTTGGAAAGACATGAGGAATTGACAGAATTTGACAGAATTTTCATTTATTTCAAATTTTCAACATAAAATCGAATAAGTTGAGTCAACATTAAGTCAACATTAAATCAAAATTAACCTTATTAACTTTCTTTGGTCTTGTTGTTCAGGATTCACCAGAATTATTATAGCTTTCAATTTTTAATTTAGTTTTTATTTCTATTTCATTTTTAATTTGTGCTTTCAGTTTAGTTTAGTTTTTGTTAGCTTTCACTCTATGACTGTTTGTCAGTGTCTTTTAATTTTAGTATATTTAGTTTTTAGTGTACTGTGTGTTAGTTTTGTATTGTAGGACTGCCAGTTAATATGTTAATATGCTGCTGCATATTAATAAGTTAATAAGATGATGTCATTTAAATTGAATTTCTCATGGCCGTCACTATCAAGTGGCATTTTTATGTTTAATGAAGGTGGGTTATAAAGGTTTACAATTTTATAATATTAATTTGAGGTCATTTTTTTATTTTATTTTATTTTAGTTTATAAGTCATGAACATTTATTTTAGTTAAGGTTTCCCCCCCATTTATGTTAGTATTTATTTTAATTTCAGTAAATGCAAGTGTTTTTCTTTTTTTCTCTCCCCTTTTTCTACCCAATTTGGAATGCCCAATTCCCAGTGTGCTCTAGGTCCTCATGGTGGTGTAGTGACTCGCCTCAGTCTGGGTGGTGGGGGACGAATCTCAGTTGCCTCTGTGTCTGAGACTGTCAATCCACGCATCTTATCACATGGCTTGTTTAGTGCATTACTGTGGAGGCTTCACGCTATTCCAGCGGCATCCACGCACAACTCACCACACGCCCCACCGAGAGCGAGAACTGTATTATAGCGACCACGAGGAGGTTACCCCATGTGACTCTACCCCATGTGACTCTACCGGGCCAATTTGGTTGCTTAGGAGACCTGACTGGAGTCACTCAGCATGCCCTGGGATTCGAACTCGTGACTCCAGGTGTGGTAGTCAGCATCTTTACTTGCTGAGCTACCCAGGCCCCCAATGCAAATGTTTTCTTGATGTTTTTGTTTTAGTTTTCATTAACAACATTGAGATTCACCAGTGCATGTTACTCCAAAGAAACAAAATTTTGTCTTTCAAATCTTTTGTCAAAATGTTTTTGTTTTTTGTTTTTTTTTGCTGATGTCATCAATCCCTCCCCTCTAACAACCTAGCTGGTATGTAACAGCCACTATTCACCATCCAATCAATTCCCGATGGATAAAATCAAGCCCTGCCCTACATTTTCTTCACATTTTAATATCCAGTTTTACTCAAAAAACATGTCTTACTATGAAAGTAACATGGATTGCGAATGCCGCTTCACAACTTTAAATAAAAGTCTCCATTTGGTCTCCATTTAATTGTGTCTATGAGAAACAGTTGAAATATTAAAGATATCTCTTATTTGTGGTTTTCCTCTCCTATGGGAAGACGTTTACTATTCATGATGCATTGGAAAGTAAAAGCTGCCTTTCTTGTGTAAGATATCACTGAGACATGAACAGACATGCTCACGTGATGCCCTGCAGGAGGTTTAAGGAGAATCTACTGGTACAAACAGACCCCCCACTTGCCACAGAGAGAGAGAGAGAGAGAGAGAGAGAGAGAGAGAGAGAGAAAGAAAGAAAGAATGAGAGAGGTGGATCCACACCTCCACTTATCTGCCACACTACATCAGTTACTCAGGCTATGAGTCCAGCGGGCCCTGTACAGTTCCACCATGGCTCCACAATGTCAGCAGATTCAACCTATGGATGGTCCCTTACACTCACACACACACACATTGGCAGGCTGGCAGGATATTTCTAAGGTCATTGTGTGCATGGGGGTTTACTTGGGCCCTGTTTACACTTGGTATTAAGATTTGTTTTGGGTGATCCGATCACAAGTTGACAGCACTAAATACAGGTGTGAACAAGATCCAAAACCTTTTGTGAATCAACTACTGTGGTAAAGTTTTAAAATGAATCTTAACCAGCTTGGTATAATAAAATCACATTACTACCTAATTTTTTGCAAAATGATCTTTACATGGCTTGTTGTACATAATGCAGCAGTTTTCTGGTGAAATGAACACTAGAGGCACTACAACAATTACTTTTATTAACTTTCACACAAATCACGAGTAAAATGGCAGATTATCAGTTCTTAAACACTTACTTTTCACCCTGTTTCGCACAGTGCTATTTTATGACATCTATAATAAATCTATAATAAACACTTTTATTATAGAGCATGACTTGTAAGGTGATACATTTTAATTTTTTACATTAGCAATGATGCGAGTCCTGAAGAGTACGGAAGTTGACATGTGACACGGAAATGTCATAGAAGCACCACAAAATGACATGGTTGCTTCAACAATTGTGTTTTTCACCTCACAATAGCTTTTTTTTTTTTTTTTTTTGACATTATTGATTAGGTTTAGGTTTAAGGGTTAGGGTAGGGAGTTCGGTTTTATTGATTTAAAACTCAATAGAGCATTAACCTTAAAAACCTCATCTGTTTGGGAGAACATTTAACTTGCTTTTAGTGCCACTCACTGGGCATTTCACTTTGGAAGTGTTGCGATATGTGAAGTGAACCACAACATTTTGCATAAATGTTGCCAAAATCACATAATTTTCATGAAATCAGGCTGGAACTACTACATGTAAACAGGGCATTAGCTATATTTTGTGGACAAAGTATATTGTGACAAAGGTGGATTCCCTTGCAAAAATGGTTCCTTTGGGACAAAGTGGAAGTTAATATGTGGTAAATTTACAGCAAATCAATTTTTTGGCAGAATGCAGCTCTTCACCGGTTGTGATGGACCTTTAGCATCAATAGACAATTTGCCGCTATACTAGCAAACAACATGGCTAACATGTAGCAACAATGAAGAATTTGGTGCATATGCTTACTTGCATGTGAAAATAATGATTGATAAATCATCAGCATGTTTGCTACAGGGGTTTGCCAGATCTTTAGATTTTTGTAAGGGTTGTCCCTAGAAAATAGTCCCTTAAATCTGACAAAAACCTTCTTTTGGGACACTAGTTTGGAAGAAGAAGCTTGGGCTGCTTCTTTTTTACCTTAAATGCAAAAATGATTCATATATAAAAAATGTGTTTTGTTTTTACAAATGCTAAACATTTTTAGGCATAAGGTTAGAGTGTGGTTTAGGGTTAGTCAAATTTAGTGAGGTTTATGTAAAAAAAAAAGAAAAAAAAAAGATATAATTTTTGCCAAAGGGGTAAGGAAAATAAACTAAATGTAAGATATATTTCAGAACAAGTCTTTATTATCTCACACAATTTTGCTTCTTAAGTACATATATCTTGTATAAATATGTTTGATATATTTTGTTAACACTTTACAATAATGTTCCGTTTGTTAAAGGTTTATAAAGGGCTTTATTAATAACTTTTGGATGATTAGTGTGTCATTTACAAATGCATTAAAAACCATTGATATGCAGTTATAACTACATGCATACAAATTTTGACTCAAGCAATACCTGACAAATAGTGAGCTATTTTACTTCACATGTCATAAATGCTTAATAACACTCAACATTCAACAGCAATAACCTATGAAAATGTACCTTAATGTAAAGTGGACACATATGAAGCATTTATTAAGGAGTTGCCAACATTAGAAACTATATACATAAAGTTCAGTCTGATTTAATGGTCATCAGGCTTTATTATATGATATATGCTGTGAACGACATGAAGAGCTGAAAAGTTTATTATATATATATATATATATATATATATATATATATATATATATATATATATATATATATATATATATATTTTTTTTTTTTTTTTTTTTTTTTTTCAGAGGACTTTAGGTAACTAGGACTAGGTAAGTTGGGACAGCACTCAGTAGCATCATTCTTTTGACATCAACGTGGCAAGGAAAGTGCAAACACGGGTGAGTCAAGACATTACATTAATGAATATAAACACAAAATGTCATAATCCCTCCTTTTAATTTCACTATTATAGTCTATTTTTGCTACATTGTGACATAAATCATGAACTGTGGCATTATTTGATTAATATAATTATGAATACGTCTGTTAATGAAGCATTAATAACAATCAAGATATTCACAATTTGGCAAGTGTTACATGAATGTCACCCTTTTATTCATATTGTTATAACTGCATATTTATGAATCGTAATGCATTTTTAAATGACTTTTGTCATTAATGAAGCCCTTTATAAACCCTTAACAAAGGGAACATTAGTATTTTTACTGGAAAACAAGACACTTAATATGTTTTTTTTTTCCTTGTAGTGATTATAATTAGCCTTGAATAATAATAATAATAATAATAATAATAATAAAAACATGACTTTATGGAATGTCCTCATTTACCCCAGGGATCTGAATGAAAGCCACATTCAGTGGCTTTTATCAATACCATGAATATATAATTAAGTATGTAAATACATGTGATTTGCTGGTGTTTATGAATAGTGATTTATGATGCTTTGTCTGGTTTTATTTGCATGTTTGTGTGTGTTAGTGGGTGGGCGAGGAGGTGTGTAAGATTGTGTGAAGAGAACTGAGGTTTGAGGCCTCTTCTGAATTCACATACACAAACTGCATACAAATATGTTCAATTAAAGGTGCTCTATGAATGTTGAATAAGAACTGACTTTTAATTATCCTGCCGTTTATGTGTGTGTTTGAGTGATGTGTCTGTGTGTGGGACATTGTGTGTCGTCTATGTCGTGTACTTTCTTCTGGTGCTGTGATCGCCTCTGATGAGCTCTGGGCTGAATAATTGATTGGCGGCTGTGAAAGTTTGATGCGTTTGCCTGCAGGCGGGATTAACCTGCAGTCTGTCTCTCTCTCACGCACACACACACACACACACACACACAGCAGAGGCACGACCCAGTCACATCACCACTATCTTGGTGCTCATCTACAAAAACTATACCTACACCATGTGGCCCTTATTGAGAATCCACCTGCTGTTCACAAACTGGTGTATTTATCATTTATTTACATATTTTCATGTAGAGTCTCGACTGAATATCATTCCGTTGCTTTAGTTCAGTCAAATTCATTTTAGTTGAATTAATTCTGATTTGCTTTACCTGAGTTCAGTTCAGAGCCATTTTGGGGCCACTGTGTATTTAAAGCATTTGAACATTTATAGGAATGTTCCGGGTTCAGTTCAAGTTACAGCATTTGTGGCATAATGTTGTTTACCACAAAAAATAATTTTGACTCTTCCCTCAATTATTAAAAAAAGAAGAAGCAAAAATCAGTCACTGTAAAGTACTGTACTGGAAGTGAATGGGGCCAGCCCATAAATGTTAAAATATACACACTGTTTCAGAAATATAGCCCAAGATGTAATCATTATACATGTTAACATGATTCATGGCAACAAAGTTGGATTATTGGATATAACTTTACACAGATAAGGTTAGTAAGCCATTTTACCACACTAAATTCATTTTAACATATACAGTGTTTACCTCTTGAGTAGGCCTGTCACATTTTCCGTACAGTCTCATTTTCCAGTGTTATTGCATTATGTGAGCAATAACACTAAGCCGCACCACAGACCGAACCCAGAGCAGCTCCTGAAGAGTGCATGAAGATTAACCACTTCTAAAAGGCTGATGCACGCAGCTTCTGCGGAGGTTCGTGTCAAACTCCAGTGAAAATATAAGCAAGGATTTTGATAGTGAACGCAAAGCACTCCTTTTTCACTTTAATTTAATGATCGCGCAATGGCAAATGTTCTTGGTCATAGTGGGTTCATAAACGCAGTGTTAATAAAAAGCAGTGACACAGAGGAGACTACTCCAGCTTACTCTATTTCTATGGAAATGATAGAATTAAGAAACACTGTATAATGCACACAGAATCTCAAAGGTTTTCATTCATGCTAAATAAGAGCTCATTTAATCAGTGAGCCTCAAAATAACGTGCAAAATGTAAGAATTTTGGACAGAAATATTTTACTATTGCATCATATATAAAAAAATATAATTAGGGCTGTAATCATGGTTATTAAAACAAACATTAAAATATAATCATAAACATATTTACTTTATACTTTGTCTCAAAGAACTTGCAAAGAAATTGGTTAGTTTTAATTTTATTTAAATATATACATGTTAAAATGTTTTTTTTGTGTTGATAGAGTTAGACAGATTTTTACAGGTATAAAAGTATATTTTCCAGTGAACTTATTTTAATAATAGAATCAAATGGGCAGATTCAATTCATATCAAGCTTTAATGGCAAGATAAACTTAAGTGTACATTGCCAATACATTATAAGACACTTTGTATACAGGTATAAAACAAATTAAATGCTGAAGTTTAATAAAGGTTTTAAATCTCAGAACTATTATTTCCTCTGGTTGCCGTTCAGTCTCTGTCATGCACAAGCTGGGTCTCTGTCGTGCAGTTTCTTTTTTGACACTTGTTCAGATGACCATGAGTGAGAGTTTTTGGGCGATGCGAATAGAAATGGCAGCTTGCCCATAGCTCTCCCACACCTAGCTCACCACTTGCGGTTGAAGTCTCCATTCTCAGTTCTGTAAACCGCTCCCATGTTTATTATGCTCAGGACATGCATCGCGCATGATGAATAAAGGTGCGGTCACATATACCTTTGCACTACGAAATTCTTCGGGTGAAATACAGTCATCACAATGGGAATCCACGTGATCATGGATTTCGTGTTATGGACTTCCAGTGGCAAAGTATGAAGTGCAGCATTAAAAAGAGGCTGCTTGGCAGTTATTTTTTAGTCATTTAACATGCGCTCTGCATCCGCCTACGCAATTTTCGCCCGCAGAATTTTACCATGCAAAGCTACGTATGACCCCACCATAAGCATGTACTGCTCCATGCAATCAGTTAATGTGCTAGGATTTGCATGTACCCTACTGGAAATGTATATATGGCAATTTTAGCCACAGGAAGTAGAGAAAAACATTAGTGAAATTTCAGGAAGTAAAAAAACCCCAAAACAAAACGGATACTGCATTAATTTCATTAATTTTTTTACACATGAAACCATCAACTATTTATCACAGAAATTAACGCATTAAATTTCCCAGCTCTAAATATAATATAATACAATATAATATAATATAATATAATATAATATAATAGCTCTTCAGGTTGGCTGGGTTCCAAAACAATGTAAATGTAAAATGGACCAAGACCAAAGCTGACCAAAAAGAGAGACATATTTTAAGTATTTAAGTATTTTGATATTCAAAATATTATTTTTTATGCCATTATACCCCTGTGCAATATTTTACAAGTTTTTAAAGCCTTAAAGGAAATAATATATCCCTATTTTATTATATGATTCCAAGTTAAACAAGAATAAATGACTTCTTCAGGGGTATAAAGCACACATACACCTTCAGAAGTATGACAATTAATCATCATTATCATGAAAGCCATAAAACAGACAATTAATTGTCTTAATCGCAATAATTTGTCAACAAACACTTTAAGCTCGAATGGGCCCGCCGGCGGGGCCCACAAGAAAAAACCCCCCAAAATATTAATAACTACAGTTTTGACCAACACAAAATAGGTATTGTTTGAAAGCTTAGAAGCTGTACTTTCCAATGCATGCACGCATTATGACCAAAACTGAACAACTGCTTTGAAACATGCAGACAAATCAGAAGTGTTCCGTTTTGATTGCCAAAAAATTGCACTGTACATATTATTGCAATCAATAAAAACATCAAACTGATCGAATAGCCATGTGTCATATGTTGTTGGAGAGCTCTCAAAGAGTAGAATACAACCAGCCTATTTGTTTTACTCACAGACAAAATTATAGCAAGTAATAGCTAAGTATATGTATTTGACAATTATGCTGTTTATGTTGTTACGCGTTTTTGCTTATAACGTCATGAAAAATAAACGGAATATAAAATATCACATACCATTACTTAGAGGAGGTGATTATTTTTCAAACGAGGTAATCAGATGCATAGATCCTTAGATAATCCACACGAAGCACAATGTTACATATGGCCACCAGGAGATGGCGCCAAGTACATGACACAAACTCAATAATGCAGGCTCATTGAGTCAAAATGTACTCATTAAAAAACTAAAATAAAATCTCATTACTACTAAAATAATTTCTGCATGCAGTGCAAACCTTTAGTCACTGTTGTGTTATTAGTTCTACAATTATTATGTTTTATTTGTTTGGAGAGTCTTTTGGACACATGGAGATGTTTTTGGACACTGTAAATTTTGATTGCTTTGTCGTATCAGCACAACATTTTTCTCAGATACAGTTGACATGATTGGGAACAAAACAAAAGCAGTTTTTCAGAGCCACCTTATTTACACTCACAGATATATAATGTCAAATAAGAAAAATATGAAAAAAAAAGTAATTTGTTAGCTTTTTTTAATTTTTTATAAAATGTATCATAATCTATATCATTAAAAAAAATGAAACGTTTTCATTACAGTGATACCAAACACTTGACCCTCCTTGTTTTTTTGTTGTTGTTTTTTTTTAGTTATAAGCCTTTAATTTTGGGTATGCCACTGAAACAGGAAATCTTTAAAAACACCTTCAGAGCTTAAAGGGTTAATAGTCAGACAGATTTCATAATGTTACAGTCCTAGTCTTGAGGCTATACTTATAAAACATTGTGTATTTTTGCGTTTATAGATTGGTCCATTTCACTTCCATTGTAAGTGGCTCACTGTAACCTGTCATTTGTCCTTTTTTTCTTTCTTTTTTTTTTTTTGAAGGGTCAAGTCCATTTTTTTGTTTTGTTATTATGCCACATATGCTGTCAACTGAGCTTAACTTGCATTGAACCCATTTGTTTGAGCCACACTTAAAATTTCATTTTCAGAGTTTCATTGTATTGTAACACCTATCTCTTTAACTTCTGTTTGGTCCCTCATTTCATGTAGCACTTAAAAGTTAAAGAGATAGGTGTTACAGTATTACAAAGTAAGTTTCATTTATTGAAGAAAGATGGCACAAACACACTTTTCAAGTGAAACACCACAAAAAGAAGTTTTGTTAGATTTGAAATGATAAAACAATAAAGTGTTCAAAATGGAGACATAAAGTATTCTGATACTACCATTATTCTGATTGTTAGTGGAACATGTCCATAGTAAACCAGTAGTTCTCTGCCAGGACACTGAGCAGGGAACTGACTTCAATAATCCACTAAAAATCACTACAACATCTGTTGATTAAAAGTCATTGCAAAAATGGCTCAGAAAAGAGACATTTAGGATCATTTATGTGCAGATGACACTTGCTTTGATATTTTGCAATGACATTTATACATTGTGACTTACGTGCCCATATACTTTTTTGGGCTGCTGTACATACCTGTATTTCTTTTTCATTTTAAACGAAAGGTTATGTGTCAAGCATCTTTTTCAGTACAGAATGCCAGGCAAGTAAGTCCTTTCTGCTTATTCAGCATATCATTTGGCACTGTAAATTGAAATAACATACTGATGGAAGTTGACTTGTGCTTGGGGCCAATTACAGTTTTACAGACTTTTCTTGGCTAATTGAAACAGTGGTAAACCTCAACAAACATGCACTGATCTAAAGTAAAAACATTTCATTTCACATGCACACATTTAGTGTGCTTGAAATGTACATGTCTCTAGTTGTATGCATGTTGTCACACTGTATGGGGTAAGTTGTCACAGTGGATCCTACAATCAAACAGCCTATTACAGGATTTTCTGCTTAATTTGAAAAGTGAAATTATGAAACACGGAACAATTCATCTTAGCATACATTATTCAATTAACATACAAAAATATCAACCCATTGTTTTGGCAAATATTATAATTTTGTAAATATGTATACAATATGTATGCTAGTGGTTCAATTGTCTTCACTTGTTTACTCAACATCTATAGAAAACAATATCATAGAATATGATAGAATTAATAATAATAATAATAAAACTATTCTAATTTAAGACAGTTTTTAACTAGGTGTACAAAGCCAACATACAAAACCACTGCTAGTGAACTGTGTAGCTACTGAGATTTGGTGTGACATCTAGCCCCAGTCTCCCCAATTCTTTTCCCATTTTAATAGTGCAACACTTCCTGCTGCTCCCTATCTTGTTTTCTCTTCCTCTTGTCCTTTAGTCTGTCTCCTGACCTCATTCTGCCTGTTGTCTTGACCTCTCTGCTGCTTTAACTGCCCTCACTGTAACATTTGCCAACAGCTTGCTCTTATTCTGCATATATGTCACTTCACTGATGTACGTTTGCTGATTTATTCGTAAAATGACACTTAATATTATTCACCATGAGAGGAGTCTGCATGCTTGAGTATGCTTTGGGCTGTGTGTGTGTGTGTGTATACACTTGCGTCAGGCTGTTTGGGGTTTTGCATAGCAGAAAATAATCGGAAATGCATTAAAAAAATCTAAAGACATGAAATATGATGACACTGAAATGAAGAATTTTTCGATTGAGACAAAAAGTCACAACATGTCTTACAATATATTGGTAACACTACATTAATGGTTCCTTTTTAAGGGTTTATAAAATGGAACATTATTGACTAAAGTCATTTACAAATGCATTATAAATCATTGAAATGCAGTTATAACAACATGCATAAAAAGGATGACTTTCATATTATACCTGCCAAATAGTGAGCAATTTTATATAGGTTAATAAAGGCTTAATAACACTTATTCAACATTAGTAGCCTATAAATATGTACCTTTATGTGAAGTGGACTTGAATAAGAATGTATTAAGAAGCTGCCTATTTTTGCTGCATTGTGACAAAGCATGAATTGAGGCATTTAATATTTTTGATTTATACAATTATGAATAAGTATATAATTAATTAGTTACAAAAACATTATGACACACAGGTGAAGCGAATAATATTGATCATCTCAAACAAGGCCACATGTCAAGGCCTGGGTAGATTTGATGGTAAGCGAACAATCAGTTCTCGTAGTCAACGTGCTGAAAGTAGAAGAAATGGGCAGGAGTAATGACCTGAGCGATTTTGACAAGGGCCAAATTTTTATGGCCAGACAACTGGGTCAGAGCATCTCTGAAATGACAAGGCTTGTGGGGTGCTCCCATTGAGCAGTGGTGAGTACCTACCGACAGTGGTCTGAGGAAGGACAAACCACAAACTTGTGACAGGGTGTTGGGCGCCCAAGGCACATTGATACACGTGGGAAACGAAGGCTATCCTGTCTGGTCCGAACCGACAGAAGGTCTACTGTGGCACAAATCACAGAAATTTTTAATGATGGTTACGGGAGGAATGTGTCACAACACACAGTGCATCACACCCTGCTGTATATGTGACTGTGTAGCCGCAGACCGGTCAGAGTGCCCATGATGACTCCTGTCCACTGTCGAATGCACCTACAATGGGCACGTGAGTGTTGGAACTGGACCATGGAGCAGTGGAAGAATGTCACCTGGTCCAATGAGTCCCGTTTTCTTTTACATCACGTGGATGGCCGTGTACGTGTGCGCTGTTTACCTGGGGAAGTGGTGGCACCAGGATGCATTGTGGGAAGACGGCAAGTTGGTGGAGGGAGTGTGATGCTCTGGGCAATGTTCTGCTAGGAAACCCTGGGTCCGGCCATTCATGTGGATGTCAATTTGACACGTGCCACCTACCTAAACATCGTTGCAGACCATGTACACCCCTTCATAGCAATGGTATTCCCTGATGGCAGTGGTCTCTTTCAGCAGGATATAGCACCCTGCCACACTGCTCACATTGTTCGGGAATGGTTTGAGGAACATAATAAAGAGTTTAAGGTTTTGCCCTGACCTCCAAATTACCCAGTCTCAATCCGATTGAGCATCTGTGGAATTGCTGGACCAATAAGTCCGATCCATGGCGGCTCCACCTCTCAACTTGAAAAATGAATGCTGCTGCTAATGTCTTGGTGCCAGATACCACATGACACCTTCAGGGGTCTTGTAGAGTCTATGCTTCGCTGGGTCTGTGCTGTTTTGGAGGCACGCGGAGGACCAACAGCATGTTAGGCAGGTGGTCATAATGTTTTGGCTCATCAGTGTACTGAAAGAGTATTCAGATGGTAGATGAAACAATAGTTTAAAACATTTTCTATGCATATGATTTGACCAAAATTATTGTTAAAAAATCATACATTAAAATAATACAATCAATTATTTAAAAAAAGGAGTGTTGCAAATGTTTATCTTTTACCTATATGTTGTCATAGTTAAAAAACAACAAGTGTGTAATAATGACTGATTTAAGTTTGATGAACATATAAGTACGCAAAACAGTTATTGCTTCATTTTTAATTATAAAGGACATGACTGAAAGTAAAGACTTGAGGTTCAGTAAGAGACAGATATTAATTCAGTAGCCACTCCCTAACTGATTCAAACCGATAACTCCTGGGTTTGTGAGTTGTTTGGAGTGAATCATGGAAAGAACCTGCTCATAACTGTCATTTGTTCATTTATCAATGTGTTGTCATTGGCATTATTTCATGGTACACGCTCTTTTTATGCCATCACATTCAATTCTAACCTAGTCTCATAGCATAAACTAAACTATGACAAAATTGAGTTGAGAGGTGCTACAACAGCAGTGCACTTTCACACAAAAATCAAAAGTACAACGGCCGATTATGACTTTATATACACTTACATTTCGCTCTGTTACTCACACACTGCTATGATATTGAAACACTTTTACATTAACACATCATTTAAAAAAACGATACACTTTAACATTTGTATTACAGACCCACCTACAATAACATACTTATTCCAACGTGATTAGCTTGATAACTCGCGATTAACCTGATAGAGTGTTAGACTTTGGACTCAGAAGACAGAGGTGTGAGTCTTGCCAAGCACTTAAGCTGACACGAGCCGATGTCAAGCGACACAAAATGACGTGGTTGCTTCAGAAAAGTTTATTTTCATCTTGCATTTGCTTTTAGGACACCATTGGTTAGGTTTAGGTTAACGTTTTAGTTTAAGGAGGTACGTTTTACTCATTAAAACCTCCATCTAATCTCATCTGATAACAACACCATTTCACTCGCTTTTAGCGTCCCTTGCCAGGCATTTCACTGGGAAACTACATTAAAACGTATTACAAAGCACATAATTTCCTTTTGTAAAATGTTGCCACGGTCACGTAATTAATCAGGCTGTTCAGTTCAGACTGCAAGCTCACAACTTGGGTAATTTCTTCTGCCCTGGTGCTGTAGATTCAGAATCAACTTGCTGCTTTATTAACTAATATTGGGGTACAACAAAAAGGAAGTAAAATATGTAATTAGTTAATATTAATGAAACAACAATATTGACAAGAAAATTAACCTATGAGTGTTCTTGACTGCATAAGCAGAAAGCATTGAAACATTGCTTACATGATAGTTTATGAAGCTATACTAACATTTTGCCACTCTTGGGTATAAGGAGCAATTATGTAGTTGGAATTGTAGCACAGTGGTTAATAGTAATGACACATAATGAGCTATTGTGCTCATGGAACCCCACTCTCTTCTCTCAAAATGAATTGTCATATAAAGTATATAACAAATACCAAAAAAGCAAACAAACAATACCTTACAGCATTTCATAAAAGCTCATGGATCAATTTTCTCCATAGTACTGACTATACAAAAACATTATAGTTGTGTCAAATTTGTCTTAAGCAAGTTTGCAGCAATAAATGCATGTTAGTAGCCTTTCAAGAGGAGTAACAGTATATCTGTACAATGCACATATGAACAATAATGAATGAACTATGTAACAGCATCAGTTATGAGTGTTAGCGTGTGTGTTGACGGTGATGTATGTGTGTCATTGCATGTAAGTGCACACACATGAAAGTGTAAAGTCGGTAAACATGCCTTGATTTTTTGTTTTTGTTTGGAGCAACATATATGTGTGTGTGTGTGTGTGTGTGTGTGTGTGTGTGTGTGTGTGTGTGTGATTGTAAGACAAACTGTGTGGGTGGATGGGTGCTGTTCTGAAGTGTTTTTTATGTTTAATTGAGTGGGCATTAAATGCGACATTGATGTGCATGTGACAGTGATTGTGAGTTTACATGCGTGTATGCTGTATAGTATATAACAGACTGTGTGGGAGAAACAGAGTTAGTGTGACCCCATATACCCATTATGAGGTCATGCTACCACAACGCACTGACCAATCAGAGACCTTCTCTTTTGATACCTCATGTCTTTCTTCATTAATGTTTCATGGCTCCTTCACATCATATTATTTTATTTCATAAAATAAAGCCTGATGGCCATTAAAACATACTGAACTTTATGTACAGGTTTCTTATGTTGCCAACACCTTAATAATTGCTTCATAAGTGTCCGCTTTACACTGAGGTACATTTTCATAGATTACTAATATTGAATAATTGTTATTAAGCATTTGTAAAGTGAGGTAAACTGTTGCTCTTTTTTTTTTGTTGTTGCTCAAAAGCATACACCGACCAGGGGCTGTCAAGCTCAAAATGAACCAAAAATACCATTAAAGTAGTCCAATTGACTCATGTGCTATATTTCAAAGTCTTCTGAAGCCATATGATAGCATTCCGTGAGGAACAGACATACATTTATGTCGTTATTCGCTACAAAAAATTTCTCTACGTCTATCTCAACTGATTGCATGTTGTAATCAGTTAAGAGACAAGCAAGAAACAATGGTGTTTGGCATCACTGATGCAACCCAAGTCGAAAGAATCAAGTTGTCCTTTCTGGAAACAGTTCACTGTACTCTTTTCTTCTAGAGAAAATAGCAGTATAAGCATTCTTCAAAAATTCTCCTTTTTTTGTTCCCTGGCCTTGGTGGGTGAGGGCATGGGTGGGTGCGTGGATGAACTGTCTATTTCCAACGGGGGGTGGGGTATGTGGTGATGTCGAGTTTAGATGGCAAGTGGGGTGGCAAAGCTCATTTTTAGGGTGGC
The DNA here is from genome assembly GCF_019703515.2 of Myxocyprinus asiaticus. Taxonomy (NCBI): domain Eukaryota; kingdom Metazoa; phylum Chordata; class Actinopteri; order Cypriniformes; family Catostomidae; genus Myxocyprinus; species Myxocyprinus asiaticus. The sequence continues at coordinate 3,639,206 of NC_059377.1, forward strand.
AGCTGCCAACCTGTGCCACCCTTGTGGCCACACCCCTGCTGTGAACACTGTGCTCACAGTCAGCAGAACGGACGGTCAGATTCATCTGAACATTTTGCTTTTTTGAGCAAAGTAAGAAAGATCATGCATTATTGGTTGAAGCAACTGTCATGCTTTGATCATCAATCATTTCGTTGAACTGGCATGTGTTAACAATTTAAATGTTCCCTAAAGTCTTTGATGAATTTTGCCTACAAGCCGACAATTACACATTCAGAATCTCGTTGCTGCAGTTAAAATAACAGTACAGGAAGAAATGGACAGACTGGGGAGACAACAGAAGAAGACAAGATGCCCTCCCCAGGAGGAAGAGGAAGACCGTCAGCGTAGGGGTAGTTAAGGCCAGAGATTGTGTGTGCGTGTGATCAGGAGTAGGTTGAGAAGAACTGAGAGTGTGTGAGCGAGTTGGTGTGATGAGAATGCAAAGCTTCACGCTCTGTGTGTGTGTTTTGATGTTGAGCATGCACAGAGAGAGAGAGAGAGAGAAAGAACGCTCGCCTTTTAATGTTATGCAACTTTGAAGACTGTGCGTTTGAAGTTATGCATGAGTTGGACTCATTTCCAGCCCTTCCTGATTTTTTCCCACTTTTTTGTTTTGTTTCTTGTTCCTTCGATTTCTTTTGGGGTCCTTTTGCCGAGCATCACAAGTATGATGCTTGAAGTGTAGCAGTTTTTTCGAGGATATCTGCCTGTGTGTCTGTCTGGTAATGGTCTTATTCACATTCATAACTTAATTTTGTCTCAGAACTATTTTTTATTCTTTTTCACACATCCAGCAATTTACAGCTTATTTTTACTTGATTTCTTCATGTCCTGTGGTTTTTAAACTAATATGTTTACAGTCTTTAATATCAGACATTTATCCAGTTAAGACCCATAGTAAAAAAACATAATGACAAATTACATATTTGGGAAGCCTATACATTAAAGTTCTCTTTGTTAAGGGTTTATAAAGGGGTTTATTAATGATTAATAACACATTTACAAATGTATTATAAATCATTGAAATGCAGTCAGCGACTTTCATCCAATACCTGCCAAATAGTGAGACATTTTACCTTGTGATATGAAACCTTAACAATTATTCAACATTAATAACCTATGAAAATGTATCTTAATGTGAAGCTGACACATCAGTTTATTAAGATGTTGAAAACACTGTAAACCTATGTACTGTACATAAAGTTGAGTATGGTTTTAATAAAGCAATTTTGTCAGGTTGTCAGGTTTTAATAAAGCAATGTCACATGATCAAAAATGGTGTGTGTCCAGCTATCAACCCTTATAGATGGACAATACAGCATGATTGCGAGTGTGATACTGCTTTTATACAACAGTTAAACGAACAAGTAAATAAATAAGGAAAAACTAAGGACTGTCCCTGCCTGTTGCTAATTTGAAAGATATGCCCAAGCCTCCATTACTAATTCGAAAACCACACTTTAGAACTAGTAAAGACAGATAGGGCTGTTTCTAACAAGTTAACAGAGAGAGAGAGAGAGAGAGAGAGAGACTGAGCGTGTTATTACCTTGCAATTATTAACAGTAATACTGTATGTGTTAGTTTAACACTATTCCTCAGCTGTGGTGTAATAGCAATCCACTTCAATTAGGAAATGATGCTGCCATACGTGCTGTCTGAATTATCCTATGAGTATTTCACATTCAAGTGTTTTGTTTTTGGAGAGTAAACATGGAGGACGGCAGTTTAATTCTTGTATATTTCTTGTAAAACTCATATTTTGACACAACACAGAAAGTGTTCTCTCCTCCGCCATGTTGAAAGTTTATGTCTTCTCCCGTCTTGGAAAATTTGGGTATTAGGTATGCACCCTGTGCGTGTTTGATTACTACATCTGTCGTGACTCTCAGCTGTGATCGACAGAAATGTTGAAGCTGTTAATTTAACTATATTTCTCAGCTATAGTGTAGTAATCCAAAAGATCATGGAGTGAGAGACAATTCTGGATGACTTCAAATAATTCACGCACTGATGGACACAGATTGTTAACATCATCTCAACTCACTCATAACACACACAAGACATTTGTTGCCACCTGCTGGCTCATATCTTTAATATCACAGAGATGAAAGAAAATTGACACATCTAGCTGCTCTTACACATCTGCACTGCTCTTTACACTTTAGTTTGGAATGCCACAAACACAAGCGGAGTGATACAAACAGCAAAGCATCTCGGTGCTAATGGTATGAGCTATCAGCACTCTTGCACTCACCCAATCAGATTCGAGGACCAGAACTATTTGTTGTATAATATATAATATATGTTGTAAATGAGCATGAAGATCTGAAAAGTGTTTTTTTGCAGAGGACTTTAGGTAACTAGGACTAGGTAAGTTGACACAGCACTCAGAGTAACACCATTCTTTTGACATCAACATGACAAAGAAAGTGACAACAAAAGTGTGTCAAGACATTACAGTAATGAATATAAACACAAAATGGACTGTAGCAAAATAACAAATCTTCTTTTAAATTTCACTATAATAATACATTTTACATTCTTGCATTGTGACATTGTGAACCCCTTTATAAACCTTTAACAAAGAAAACATTACGTGTTGCCAATATTTTTAACGTCTCAATTTTTACTCCTAGACAGCACTGAGATTAGATGGAGAGTAAATAGAGACTTTTGCTTCAATCTCATGCTTCAATGTTTCTAGTGAGAAAACCTCCTAATGATTTCACACACGTGTCCTTTTCAGTTTCAGAAGAGATCGCAGCAATGTCTCAAAATTATTATATTCTAAATTACCTTTATTTGGGGACCTTTCTCACTAAATATTGGCATGCAGTTAATTCAGTTAATTTATTTAGAACATCATGTAATTAATACAATTAAAAATGTTAATTGATTGACTGCCCTAATTAAAAAAGTTCAACTCCTAAAGACATGAATTGTAACTTTGCAATATATGTAGGAAATCATGAGCACTCACATTAAAATGAAGACTCCAGACATATCAGTAAACTTGATGAAAGTTTCCCTTTTTTATGCATGTTGCTATAACCGCATATAAATGATTTATAATGTATTTGTAAATGACTTATTAGTCATTAACAGTGTTGGGCTTAATCAGATTACAAAGTAAACCAATTACTTTTTTAGTCAAAAGTCCCATCACACATTTCAATCCTTGTAATCAGATTACAGTTACTGACTTTCAATGAAGTTAATTTTAAGTACATTTCTTGAGTTACACATATTTCTAAAATAATATTATTTATGTAGAACACATTTAGTTCATGAATTATGTTCACATGTACATCTGTTTGTGTTTCTGTCACAGCTGAAGGGACAACAACAATGAACAAGAAGGAAATGCAGACAGTTTGCATTCGTTGATTGGAAAAACAAAAACATCAATGTGTTTGATGTGAACACTGTGAAAATTGTTTTAGAAAGTAACTTTAAAATAATTAGTAAAGTGATTAATTTTCTATGAATTAATCAGTAAAGTAATCTGATTACAATTGCAGCGAAGGAATTTGTAATTTGCACTGGATTACTATTTTTGAGTAATTTACCCAACACTGTTAATTTTCGGACCCGTTTATAAACTCTAATCAAAGGGAACATTAAAGGTGCACTCAATAATTTTTTCCTCTTTAAAAAAGTTGAACTCCTAAAGACATGAATTGTAATTTTGTAATACATGTAGGAAATCATGAGCACTCACATTAAAATGAAGACTCCAGTCATATCAGTAACCTTATAAAAGCTGTTTTATTCTACATGGAGAGGGTCCGCACATGGGGGCTGCCATGTTAGAATCACATGACCAGCCAAATACTACTCGCTTAATCTCAGTAACCGTCCTGTTATTTGACACTTTCACTCATTTATTAAAGTAATCATGACTGACTGTGAATACTTAATTTTTACAGTGACATTTGAAACTGAAAACTATTGATTTTAAATGATGCTAGGTGTCAGTGTAAGTCCAAGATGACACAAAGACAAAAGTTACTGAGTGCACCTTTAAGTACAAAGTCTTGTGCCTTAGTCTTTTTGTCAGATTTTCAAAAACTCTTTTGCTTCAAATCAAAGTTTGTAATGTTGTGATTCCCCTCGGAGCTGGTTTGTCTGGTTCATGGCTTTCAACTCTTTTATGAAGGATTTTATTAAATCTCTATGGGAAACAAATGCATGTGAAAAATACTTCCGGAACCAAGAAGGCTGAAAAAGTGGGCGGGCACTGTTGCATGTTCTATACATATTAATTTGATAACTCTATACTCTTACCTTATGTCAAAAATTGTCTCAATTATGTCTATTTTTATTTGATCTATTTTAAGAAAAACATCTCAGACAAAGTCCATACTTAAATTAAAAATATGTAAAAAACTATGAAAGAGCAATATCGGAGTAGTAAAATGTTCCACTGGGGATCTGCACAAATGTCCATTTATAATGTTCACATGGCAGCATCATCTATCCAGAAGTTTTCAGATTTGTTCTTATTATGTGCGTATGCATATGTGTGTATACGTGTCAAGCTGGAAGAGGCTCTATATGTGATATGCACTTTTAATGAGCCCTATTAAATAAAGTGGCAGTTCCCCACAAGAAAAAAAAAAAAAAGAGTATTTAATGCTCAGTATTTAATAGTTCCACCACAAGCTTACATAAGCCTTTTAATTCCGCCGTGCTCTTGCACTCATTTTTCCAGGCAGCAACAGGAGAGAAGTTTCCCTCGTTTCAAAGGAGAGGCACGCAACAGCAATTAGCGGCTCTCTGGAGTCTTAATTAGTCGACCCAGAGACACGGGCAATCGAGGACCACGCTCACGTTGGTCAACAGCCAAACAAAAATAGATAAAGAAAAGAGCAGCGGCCCCAATTAATGGGCAACTTCAAATGATCTGTGGGAGAATACATGAAGGACTTCACGTGCAAATCAGATGGTGGTATCAGTGTAGTCATCGTATGAGAGACAGACAGTGACTGCTGTATAGCGACAGAGATTATGCCACTGATTGTTATGGTGATGACAATAGCTGTACAAACAGTTGCTCTAATGACAATGTGTCGTCATGGAAACAGTAATGTTAATGACTGATTGTGAGGATGCTGGTGGCAAGGATGGGCATAATTTGGCTACAGAAGAGTCTCTCAAACCTTGAAATATTAGTAACCTTAACTTTGGGCCTAATTACACTTTCTGGAAATTCACTATGTGGCCAGGATGCATTGTTTGTGCTGGTTTAGCGCCTGATTCATTAAAGGATTTACGCCGATCAGGCAACAGTGCAAACATGGTCACAAAATCTGTGCTGAACATAATTGTGTGACACAGTTCCAATCTTATGGGCTGGTTCTGAGCACTATTGAGTTTTCTGAGTCCACTTACACGCTACAAGGTTTCGGGAGTGACAACTGCATTTAAATGCAGGAGTGAATCCCCAACAATTTCATTAAATGTGTTTACGGAATTAATCACACAATTGTGATGATTGACAAATGGTAACCACAGCAATGCTGCAGCATTTTGCTCCTGTGAACAAGAAACATGAATGCCACCAGTTTAACTTGTTTTGTGTTTACTATTTTTGAGCAAAGAGATTATCGACCAGAGATTTATTGTCATCCGGCAATGTTTAGTTAGCTAACATCGAAATAATCACTGTGTGTTGTTTATGCACATCTAAGCGAATGTAGTTAAACAGTGTCCACGTTCTCTCATGACTGTAATGTACAGGTCAGTCGAAACTGCAGGGCTGATGAGAGAAACTATAGTGGAATAAATGAAGACAGATACCTCTCTTTGTGTGATTTGCACTAGGAGAAAATGAGCATCTCACAGCAGACTGATCTCACAGTAAAATCGGAATCAGTAGGTTGACTTTTCTTTAGCCAAAATTGGTATGTGCTTAAAGAAAAGCAAATCACTGCCCCCAGTGGCCAAAGCAGGAAGTGTGTATGTGCATGGGCATGGGTGTCCATGGAGGGGTGTCAAAACCGAATTGTTAAGCGAGCTGCTTTCAGCTGTACAGGAATTAATTAAATGAAGAGGACAGCATGTTTTATAAACTGTACCCCTAAACCTAAGCCTAACCATCAGTGGAGTAAAACTGTAAAGTTCAGGGGAAAATGCAACCTTCGAATCGCACATGTCACTGAATACTGCCTGGTTTTAATGCGGGATCCGAACCCAGGTCTCCCAAGCTGCTTACTTATGTGCTTCCAGTTACACCACAGGGTAAAGTAAACACACTGGAGCCAATTCAAAAATATCTGATACTGTAGGAGATGGTGCTTTCATATCTCGGCATTATGTGGCCGATCCTAGGGTAACGGAACTCTCAGAAAAAACGTGCCAACTTTTCGTCTGATTATGTTGCTCACACACGCTTTTGATTACGTCACAAACAACTAGTTGTTTAGTTTGGTTCTGTACACACTTTGTGGAATTTATGAACACGGTTCTCACTCCCATAAATTACCGAACTGTGTGTGTACAAAACGGGATTAGGCACTCAAAGGTGAACTGACAACCGTATTTAGCTGCGGTGTGTACGTGGCCTGAATAAAGCGAAATCTATAGTGAGCATAACTGCATAGAATGATGGCGTGTTTGCGTGAAAAAGAATGACAATTATTTAATTGAAATACTCATAATTCTGTGCTATTTCTATGCTGATTGTTCCTTAAATTAGATTGCAGATGGTCAGTGAATAAGATGCAGGTTTTAGTGCTGAAATGCCAAGTGCAAAAGTGGGGAACTGTTTACTGAATTTGCCTCTTAGTCACTTCATACATCTTGATCGTTTGGATTGCTATACGATTGGGTATGTACATTCTATTTACACTTGGACACATAAATGTGTCTCTGCAAAACGGATATAAATCCAATCTATATTCCTGCACATTATGCAAATATAACAGAGTTCACTTCTGTGATGATGGTAATGCCGGGCAATAAAATTTTGCTGCACTTGATGTGGCTCATTAAAACTAAAAACAGGTGGCAGCATAAAATCACCCCATATGGCAACTAGTTTTTGAGTTTCATCATTGCTCCATCCATGTGTCTCATTCATGATTGCTCACTCAGGTGTGGATTCTGGGGCTCTCAAACTTCCATATTCGGACATAGTTCCATTTAGGAGAAGTAAAGTTTGTGTATGTGGCCTGAAAAACCAGGTGCATTTACACCTGGCCAAGTCGTTTCCTGTATGGGTCTCAAACATATCCAAAGGCTTGAGTGATTGGATTGCTATGTGTCACAAATGCATCTTGGGGGGCATTTACACTTTGTCTTGTCATGATCAGATATCTATATGATTAGTGAAAATTAGGGCTGTAAATTTAACGTTAATTCAGTGTGATTAATTCTATAAAAATAACACGTTAAAAAAAATAATTATGCAATTAATCATGTCCCCAGACCGAAATAAGGAATATTCATTGCATTTTTCATAATTCATTTTAATAATATATATTTAATTTATATTTATTTAAATATAACTATTTATAATTACTTAATCATTATATATTGAATAATTGTTATATGAGGGGCTTTCTCAGCAAATATTTATCCATGCGATTAATTGCGATAAATTCAATATCATGCATACCATGTAATTAATTTGAATAAAAATTTTAAACGAGTGACAGACCTAGTAAAAAATTAATTAGGTAAACAAGTGTAAATACCCCCTTTTATACGAGAGATAAAACTTACATTTTAAATAAATAAAATTTATAATAATAATAATAATAATAATAATAATAATAATAATGTATTTTATATTAATTCCAAACTCGAAGTTATACTTGAAAAACTGACCCAAACCTGGCTCATGTGGTTATATGGTCCCAGCGAGCTCAGGTCGGGTAGCAGACCTTGACATCCTACCCTTAAGGCTCTTGTTGCAGTTGTTGTGTTAAAAAGATAAACAGGATTTTTGGGGTTTTTTCTACATCACGTTCAGTTTTTTTATTATTAAATTTGTTCCCTTTTATGACAGTGTTTGTGTGTATGTATTTATTTTACTTGTGTGTAAATTGATAGTCCTTGATTTCTTAGACCTTGGCAGACACAAGTAGTGAGTGCGAGTGTTTGTTAGTTTTGTATTGTGTGTGTGTGTGTGTGTGTGTGTGTGTGTGTGTGTGTGTTTGTAAACTGTGCACAGTGCTCATCTCTGTGACAGCACCCTCCCTTGTTGGTGCATTTCTGTCTCAAAGACTAATGGCATGAGGAGAATCAATTACCACCCCACACTGGTGCGATGCATTTGGGGGGCTGTGGAGGGGGTGGGTGGGCTGTGACGGGTGCAACATACTACACACTGTCCTCACTGCCTGCACACACACCAGCAATACTGCTGTTAAAGACATACTGGCCTAGATGTCCCATCTCACTGAAAGTTTGGCAATTAAGAGCCAGAGAAATGTCTGGCACTTCCACCGAGGTGTATTCAATGGGGTATTTCTGGAGTGTTGAGAGCAAGAAAGACTAAAACACTTATAAAATACATTTACACACATTCACCTCAAACACAAGTTTGCCCCTCCTTGTTCCACTACAGTTCCATCATTATGTCTTGTGGGATCCTGTTCAGCTCTAAGGGCATTCGATATAAACTAGACACTCCACAGAGACACTGGAGACACACCCTTACATCAGAGACTGAGAGAGAGTGTCTTTGATTTTAAGTTTTTTTTTTTTTTTTAATGATAAAAAACAAGAAATATATATATATATATATATTATTCATATCAAATGTATTTTTAAGTCAGTTTTGACTATACAAATCATTCAAAAGCAACTTTAGAAAGAATAGTGGTTCACAATCCCCAGCGAGCAAGCCATATTTTGAAGTTTGGATACTCTCTAGCATGGGATTTCACCGAGAACCAGGCCTCTACCTAGCTTAACTAGCAGGCCTTGCTTGGTGAACCAGCTTCATCAGAAAGACCATGCTGGTTAAAGGGATGTTCTGGGTTAAGCTAAACTAACAGCGTTTGTGGCATAATGTGTATTATCACAAAAAATTATTTCAACTCGTCCCTCGTTTATTTAAAACAGTAAAGCACTTACAATGAAAGTGAATGGGGCCAGTCAATAAACGTTTTCATTTACATTTATGCATTTGGCAGATGCTTTTATCCAGATCAACATTATGGCACAACTGTTGTCAAATTAGCTTAACTTGTAGTGAAACCAGAACATTCCTTTAACCAGCATTTTTTGTTGGTGGACAACATGACTATGACGGTCCATCAGCTAGACCAGCACCAAACCAGCACTAACCGGTATAAAGCAACTTGAACCAGCTTGGAAATCCATGGTTTTGTCTGATCTTATCAACAGGGAAAGTTAACTGTAGCAAGTAAAGATGTTTAGATATTTATGTGAAATAAGAAAAAAAGAAACATTGGAATGAACCAAGATGCAGCTGAGTTTCAGGCAAACAAACATACATATCTACAAACACAGATGTTACTATATACGATACTAATACTAGCCTGCTAGCCTGCTTAACATTTTCTATTTTTCTATTTTCAGCATTTTAGAATATTAAAGAGATTAAAGAGTAAGAGACATGCATCCGAATGCTAGTGGACGTCAGTGAGAAAGAGAAGTCGTTAGATATTTTTTTTTCGGATGCAGGTAGTACAGTAAGCCATGCACACACTTTTCTTCTTGCAGCAGAGCTCCCGCAGCAGGGTGATTGGGTGACATTTCGGCGGCATACCTACACAGCACAGGGACACCACTCTCCCATTCGTGTTAGGATTTCCAACAGAGATTCTCCCCACTCAGTGACACACCCACTGATAAGCCTGTTGAAAGTGCCCTGGTTACAGGAGATTCTGTTTTTAGAAATGTGGCAATAGAGACTCTAGTCACTATAGTCAAATGTGTCCCGGGGGCTAGGGCACCTGATATCAGATCAAATTTACATGTGCCGGCTAATGCTAAATGTAGATTTTCTACAATTACTATTCACGTCAGCACTAACGATGTCCAGCTTTGCCAGACGGATATCATTAAAGATAATGTTAAAGAGGTGTGGGAACTTGAAAAAAAGATTTTAGACACTGTAATATGCTCTGGCCCCCTCCCTGCTCATTGTGGTGAAGAGGTTTATAGTAAATTAGTGTTACTGAATGGATGGATGTCTGAGTGGTGTCCTGAGTAGTGTCACCTCGAAAGCTGCTTGACTCACTAGGCCCGAGTCAGGAAGCAGACTGACTGGCTAAATCTGAGTGTCTGCTAGCAACCTTTAGACATCACACAGGTCACATAAACTACAACACATAGAGACTCTCACCTAGATGTCATATAGAGACTATGTCTGTTCGCCAAACTATCACACATAAAACCCTCATTAAGTCATTTAGAAAAAAATTTGATTGATGTCAAACTAGAAAAAAAAAAAAACAATTGAAGAAAAACATCTTATAAAGGAAGGACTGTTAAACATTGGATTGCTCTCATTCAAAGCACTAACTGTAAATGTAATTATTACAGATTTGGATGCGTTATGTTTGACTGAAACCTGGCTTAAATCAGATGAATGTATTAGTTTTAATAAGTCTACTCCGCCAAGTTATTGGCCATAAACATGAGCCTCACCTGAAGGGTTGAGAAGGAGGTGTTGCTACAATTTACAGTGATGTTCTTGTTGTTACTCAGGATATAAGAAGTCAGGATATAAGTTCAATTCTTTTGAAGTGATGGTGCTTAATGTGATTTCGTCTGATAGAAATATAAAAATCTTTGTTGTCTTTTGCTCTTGCTACAGTATATAGTGTACCCCCGGGTCATATTCAGACTTCCTTATAGAATTTGCTGGTTTCCTGTCAGATCTAGTAGTTACTTTGGAAAGAGCTTTAATTGTTGGTGACTTCAACATTCACATAGAAAATGAAAATGAAACACTGGAATAAGCATTTATTGATATTCTTATCTCTGTTGGGGTCAGACAAAATGTTACAGGACCAACTCATCACCATAATCATACACTAGACTTAATCCTGTCATATGGAGTTGATGTTGATAATATAGCAATTCTGCCACAGAGCGATGACATCTCAGATCATTACCTTGCTCTCCTGCATGTTGCTCTAAGGTCACTCAATCAACACATATTGATCATGTAGAACTATTCTATCGACCACTAAAGATAGCTTCCTTAATATTCTTCCAGATCTGTCTCAAAAACTCAGTATGCCAAAAAGTTCAGAAGAACTTTATGTAGTCACAGAAAATATGGATAAGGTCTTATTTAGCACTCTTCGATTAAAGAAAGTTAAAGAGAAAATCTCCCTACTGTGGTACAATGATCATACTCATGCTCTTAAGAGAACAGCTCGGATAATGGAACACAAGAGGTGTTTCTGTTAGAGATGAATGAAAGGATAGTGTCGCTTACTGCAGTCTGTGCCAACCAGACAGCGAGGGGCACAACGATGAACACTGTCTGCATCACTTCAGTCTACATTCCCCCTCTGGATTCAGCAGAGGCTAAAGTCGTTGCGAGCCAATCACATTCCGCTGTCATGGAAGATCACGCTCAGGGGTGAGTGGAGACTCCACCCCCAGGTGGTCCAGCTGATTTGGAGTCGATTCGGTCAAGCGCAGGTAGACCTGTTCATTTCCCGGGGTCCTCCCACTGCAGGTTTGACTTTCTCGTCCCCTTGTGGGACCTCTCTGCGTTCCTTCGGGGCCTACGGGGAGCTCCATTTGAGCCCCTGGAGTCAGTTGAGCTAAAGGCACTCTCCTTGAAGACTGCCCTCCTGATTGTCCTCACTTCAATCAAGAGGGTAGGGGACCTGCAGGCATTCTCTGTCGGCGACATGTGCCTGGAGTTCAGTCCGGGATACTCACACATGGTACTGAGACCCTGACCGGGCTATGTGCCCAAGGTTCCCACAACCCCGTTTTGGGATCATGTGGTGAACCTGCAAGCGCTGCCCCAGGAGGAGGCAGAACCAGCCTTGTCGTTGCTGTGTCCGGTGCATGCTTTGCGCATCTATTTGGATCGCACGCAGAGCTTTAGACGCACTGAGCAGCTCTTTGTCTGCTTTGGAGGACAGCGGAAAGGGAGCACTGTCTCCAAACAGAGGATCGCCCACTGGGTCATTGACACCATTGCTTTGGCATATCACACCCAGGATGTGCCGCCCCCCTTGTGGCTATGAGCACATTCTACTAGGAGTGTGGCGGCTCTGACCAATGGTGCCTCTTTAGCAGACATCTGCAGAGCAGCGGGCTGGGCAACACCCAATACCTTCGCAAGGTTCTACAATCTCCAGGTTGAGCCGGTCGTGTCCCTTGTGTTGACAGGTACGAGCAGGTAAGTTGTGTGACAGCTGGCCAGGTGTACCGCTTGAGTATAGCACCTTTCCCCTCCCGGAGGCGAAGACGTGCACTTTTTACCCCCAGTCGTGTTCACAAAGTCGTGGACCCTGGATGTCCTTCCTCCTTAACCCTGTGGCAGGCGAGTTTGTGGAGAAACTCGTTGCCGGCCCAGTACATGTGCTAACTTGGCCCTGTACTGGGGTAGGTGCTCCACATGCCCTGGTTGCCCATATGTAACCCCATGTGATGTATCTTCCGTGAGACATTTCCCCCGTTGGTAAACCCATGTCTTCCTTGGGCAGAGGCCCCTCTGCCCCTGGTCGTCGTGTTTGTAGAGCTCCTCGCCCCTGGGTAGGACCTACCACGGGGACTTCTCCACATGAGACACTCCAGACAAGACTCGGTAAGACCATGTGACATATTTCCACACAATTTCCTCCCCCTCGGGCAGGGTGTGGTCTCCGCGGTGTCTTCCCCTTGGGAGTGACACCCCCCGACGCAGATGCTATATGGCCCCCAGCTGAACGATTTTTCCTTTTGAGGAGAAGAAAGAGAAGAGGCCACGACTGGGGCAGTTTTTGGGCAGTCGACTTGTCCCAGAGGTGCAGGGGACCGTACGATACTCGAAAGAGCATTGGGGGTGGTTACGTGACGGCCAGGTGCGCTGTCTACGAGGCACACAATGGTCTGCCTGTCTCGCACTGCCAGTTCACGTAACACAGTTCAGCTAGTTGTGGCGTTTTGTATAGGGACCCCTAGTGTCACACAAATCGACACAACTTCGAGTGTGTGACAGATAGGGAACGTCCAGGTTACTTTCGTAACCTCCGTTCCCTGATGGAGGGAATGAGACATTGTGTCCCTCCTGCCACAACACTTAACTACCCACTGAAATGGCTGGGACCTTGTCTCGGCTCCTCAGCACAAAACCTGAATGAGTGGTTGCAAGCCAGCTCCTTTTATACCTGTATGTCCGGAGGGAATTCCACTCGCCAATTCCCATTGGCCTTTTCTCGAAGATCAGAGGTGTTTGGGGCTCCCAAGGGTGACCCCTAGTGTCACTACATCGACACAATGTCTCGTTCCCTCCATCAGGGAATGGAGTTTACAAAAGTAACCGGGACGTTTTCCTCAGAGGACACAGAAAGCAAGAACTTTATTTAAAGAAGCTTTGACATTAATATGTGAGGTTGTTATAGCAGTGAAGCCTAAACTTAATGCAACAACAGCAGATGTGACTCACTTCAAAACAAAAACAATGGACAATTTCATGTTGTTCTTTATAGTCCTGTTTTGTTGTGCAAAACTTCACTTGGACAAGATGCGCTCAGATTTGGAAGAGGAGATGGAGAGCCTGCACTACAGCATCTGTCCAACTATCTACAATTTACAATAACAATTTACTAAAGTTTAACTTAAGTCTTTTAAAAATTGCCAGTATAGGTTTTCTGATGGCTAACGATGCTTTTTTTTTTTTTTTTTTTTTTGACCAATGAGAAACACATTTTTTTGTAAAAAAATTTGGACATCTTTAAAAATGATCTGGAGGTCGTAAGCTGCTTGTAAGCCGCTTGGCTCCACTCGTGATACCCCTCACATGATGCGAGCCGTGACCTCATGATTTCCATGTGATTTCTACCGACAGGTAAAAATCTCACCTTGTACACACTGCCTAATTCAGAGGCACACAGAGTATCAGAAGCCTCAGCTCCAAGAATTTGGAGGAAAAGTACATAGCAATTTTTCAAATCTCTTTGGTATCTAAAAATGTTCTACTTGAAAATGTTTCTGTTTTGAAATATCTCATCATAACTAACGCTTGTCGCATCACTTACCTCAAGAATTGATCAGCTTCTGGAAAATATTTAGTAACAGCAACATTATGTTTGTCATAGTTTGAGTCAGAAACTCTTTTATAGTTCAAAGATAATCCTTCTACTGACTAGCAACCACACTGAAGAAATTCAAAAGTGTCTCTGTTGTCCATTAGCTCAGAAAATGTATTACATAAAAAGTAAATATAAAATATTAATATATAATTAAATATATTAATAAATAAATATTATATATATATATATATATATATATATATATATATATATATATATATATACTGTACATATATGAGGCCTATTGCCCTTTCTATTGTTGCCTGTAAACGAAAAAAAAATGTTGGTTGTATGACATTCAAAGAATGTTTTACACTTTTTTTTTATGTCCAATGCTGAGTGCTAGCTTTTGAATCTTTTAAAGATAACTAATATGAAACTTTACAGTACGTCTCAATGCTACACACATAGTAAATACGTAGTACTTAAAGTGTGGTGTAATAACAGGCACTTATATTGAACAGTATGTACATGTTAACTAATGTGAAACATTACGGTACTTAACAATACTTTAAAAATTATAGATATTAGTAAGTTAAAGTCCTCATGGTACATGCTTACATAGAACCTAACATGAAACACAGCAGTAACTATACAGTACTTCATAGGGTTAGTACTTAGTAAATTTAGGTAAGGTCTTCTCCACATGACAACTAGTAAAGTCGAGTGCAAACATAAGTCTGGTAGCTACAGCATATGTCCAAAATGAGAACTGTCAACACACACATAATTATTAGGTATGTCATCAAAAATCCCTTCTTCAATTGCCAGAAATTACAAAGATGTAAGGTGGTAATTCCCTGGAAATAGGTCTCAACAGTACCATGGCATCTTTAGAGGGTGGGTTTTGGGAAAGAAGTGGCATATCTAATTTAGTGGCTATGTCTGGAGGAAGTTCCAGAACAGCTGACGTTGCTAACAACACATTTAGGGTCGGATTTACCACTGTGTGTGTGTGTGTGTGTGTGTGTGTGTGTGTGCGTGAAAGAGAGAGGGAGAGAGAGAGAGAGATAGAGAGAGAGAGAGAGATCTCTCTCTATCTCTCTCTCTCTCTCCCTCTCTCTTTCACACACACACACACACACACACACACACACACACACGTTGGTGTGGCTATCCTAATGAGGACTCTCCATAGACATAATGATTTTTATACTGTACGAACTATACATTCTATCTCCTAACCCTAACCCTAAACCTAACACTCACACAAAACTTTCTGCATTTTTACATTTTCAAAAAAAATAGTTTTGTCCTCATAAACCACATTTATAGCATAATACCCTTGTAATTACTTGTTGGTAACCTAAAAAAAAGTCCTTGTAAACCACCCGAACCTGCACACACACACACACACACACACACACACACACACACACACACACACACTCAACATCACAAAAATCTGGTTTTGGAGGCTGAGCAAGGTACCCTCATCTAATCTTAAATGTGCTGTTCAAATTAAACTGACACCTAGTGGCTTGGATGCAGCATCATTTAAAATCAATAGTTTTCAGTTTCAGATGTCATTGTACAAATTTAGTATTCACAGTCATTACTTTAATCAACGAGTGAAAGTGTCAGAATAACAGGACGATTACTGAGATTAAAGTCTGCATGTAACGGAAGCTGCTTCAGTATTGTGACGTATTTCCGAGTGAAACGGAATATTGAATGAGGAAAGAATAGAGGGCGGGGTTTGATTTTATCCACTGGGAATTGATTGGATCTAGAAAAGTAGGCATTCCATACAGAAATGGAGGCAGATCTGAATGCCAGTTTATAATCAGCTGTGGAGGACTATTCACCGCCTGATACACCGCCTGATAGATCTTAACATATTCCTCAAAGAGAGTACATGGAAAAACGATGCACAAAGGGCAATGAACACACACTGTGTGTGAGTGTGTGTTTGTGTGTGTGTTGTGTGTGTGCACATGTCCGAGGACTTTATGTGTGCAAACACACATCCACATACAGTATGTGCTCATCTAAAGGATTGGGATGCTCCTGAACACTTAATATTTCTGTATTTTGTAGTTTAATCCATTCATTTCCAGTGGCTGGTCATTTTTGACTGGGAACACAACAAGTGTAACAAAGTGAAATAAAACCAATTCTTTTTTTTCCTTTTTTTTGTTGTTGAAGAAACTAGTCGACATTTGTTTAGTGATTTCAGATACCATATGTGAACAAGGACAAGGAATTTTAATCCAATTGGATTTTTTTTCAAAAAAAAAAAAAAAAAAAAAAAAAAGGACGTAAGAACGTAAGAACGTAAGAACGTAAGGTAATGGTAAATGGTAACGTAAAAGTAATCCGGTCAAAATGACCGGAACACAACATAAGGGTTAATTTGATTACATCATTCACAATGCCTCATTGGATTGTAGTTCACTCCCTCAATAAAGATGTTAAGTACATAGTCTTGTATCTTTGTCATTTTGTCTGATTTTCAAATACTTTTATTTTTTCTTCAAATCAAAGTTTTTAATGACATGATTAATCTCAGAACTCTTTTATGAAGTACATTTTTAAATTCCTATGGACAAATGAATGGGAAAAATACTTCCAGAACCAAAATTATTGCATCCTCCTTTTTCTGTATTTACTATATGTCATCTTTCTCCTCCTTCTGCCTGTATCTGTAGAGTCCTTTATTCCAACTGTTTTATGGCTGTTTGCCCGATAGATAGAACACACCGCCCAAGAAGACCAACCAATCAGATGTGAGCTTTTGGATCATGTGTCTGTAACCAGCTGTTGATACCACTTGTCTCTTAATGTAAGGAACACAAAAAGCCATAGCTGGAAGCAGATTGAAACATTACACAATGGTGTATTTTCTCTAGCAGAGGTGCTGTACTATATGTTGGTTTCAGACACCTAATTCAAAACCCTCTAACCCTTCTCTTTTGGAGAAAATTTTAAACAAATTTTTTAATTGGGTCAAAAAAGACCCAGTAAAGTACAGTAGATATAGAGCACACCTCCCTTTTGATTCTAAACATAGGCCAAGTCTATGGCTTTTCTAAACAAAAAGCAGTAACAGTTTACAACAAGGGTACATGAATAATCATGAATTAATACCTGAATTAATACTTACTTGCATGAATTATTGATGAGTTAAGGCATGGACTAATCAAGAACTAATGAAGAGCTAACCTTAACTATGACTGGAGTCATATGGATTCATGCATGAATAACGGCCACCTTAATTACATGTTAGTACATGTTTGATAGTTAATGCATTGATTAACCTTTGATAGTTGGAGTCACGTGACGCCATGCAAGGATCGGACGTGTGAACGGTGAGCTCTGCGCAGTTTTCTAGTTTTACACTAAACCTGGTGAGATTCGATACACTCTGTTCCATAATTGTTCTAGGAGGACAATATGTCAAAGAATTCAAAATCCTCAGGCTCTGGAGACATTAAAAGACACTTACATGCTCAAGCTGATGCCCCCGAGCAGGCTGTGAGCCAGGGAGTCGATTTAGTTGGAAAAGTGCAGGAAATCAAATCAAATCAAATCACTTTTATTGTCACACAACCATATGCACAAGTGCAACAGTGGGTGAAAGTCTTGGGTGCAGTTCCGAGCAACATAGCAGTCATGACAGCGATGAGACATATACCAATTTACAATAAACATCAGATTTACACAACACAATTTACATATCTAATATACACATAATTACACAACACAATAATAATATACAATGTACAGTATACAATACTGTAGCAGGGTGGAGGGCGGGGCCAGGTCGTGATTCCGCCCCTAATTAGGCTGATGAAGCCTGAGAGGGATAAAGCTGACCGGAAATGGCAGAGCGACAGAAAGAGAGAGTTACGGACAACTGTCCGACACCTGTTTATGTTTGTGTCTTTTTGGTTAAGTTTATTATGAAACTATTATTTATATTGTTAAGCCAGTTCTCGCCTCCTCCTTTCCGTTGAACTGTGTTACACCAGTGCCTAAACCCGGGAAGGAGGAGGGATGCGCCGTAGTAGAGTCCTCGCCACTACCATCCACCCCAATGGAGCAGCCGAGGCCATCTGCCGGGGGACGGAGGAGCCCGGCCGCATGAGAGTGGAGGAACGGCCGCCGACCGCGAGGGGAGGAGGGGCTCCTAACCGAGCTCCTGGAGTGGTCAGGGCTGCTGCCAGGGGCGGAGGAGACCCCTACCAGCCGCTGAAATGCGGCGGGTCTGAGACCGCCAATTGCAAGTGGGGAGGGGCTCCTGGCCGACTACTTGGAGCGGAAGAACCGCTGCCATAGGTGGGGGAGACCCCTTCCGTCCACCAAAAATGCAATGGGGCGTTCCGTCCACCAGGGGCCGGAGGACTGCCTCCAATCCGCCCAGAGAGGCGCGGCTGTCGTCCACTAGAGGGTGGAGGAGTGGCCGAGGACCAAGCTATGGCATATCGGAGAACTGGCAAGTAAATTATTTATTTTTCTCTCTCTCTCCTCTCTCTCTCCTGCTGCCACTCCGCGTTGGCCTTTCCCTCTCTTTTAAATATTAGTATTGTTTCAGTTGGTATAAACACCATTACAGTGTATAACTACCGTATTTTTTTATTTTTGTTGTTTGTTTCCCTCCCCATGTCCTGATCAGACCTACCACCATTGTATCATCAGCAAACTTAATGATGGCATTGGAGCTGTGTGTTGCCATACAGTCATATGTGTACAAGGAATACAAGAGTGGGCTGAGACTAAAGTCTGTATTTAATGTTGGTTTACAGAGAAATAACGCACACATTCACCTCAAAACACCACCAACACTTGCCTACCAGGATGAGAACCCCTCGCTTTTCCTTATCCCTAACCTAAGCATGGATATTCATTGGGTTTGCCCAAGCAACCCCTTTGTTAGAGAGGTGACTAACTACCTCTGCAGCCTAAGTGCCGAATCCCCTGAACAAAAGTGTCAAGGTAGCATGTCTGTCAAAGATGAAGGAACAGAGACAAGGGTAGAGCGAGCAGGCAATTGCTGGCTCATTAACACCAGCCACCGAAGTCCCAATGTCATACGACCGCCATGATACAGCCACTAAACTAAGGCTACCAAACCAAATGGTGTTCTTAATAGTTCTCCAAGGAGCCACCGTGCACATTGACAATATTTTCCTCCATCTCAATGTCGACAGACATGACGCAGAAATTGAGATCATGGATGCATTTAGAGGTCACAACCTCACCATTGATGACACCCTTCAACAGCAGCTTCAGGCTGAAGGGACGAAATTAGTGAAGACCCTAATCATTTCCAAGGGTAAGCCTTTTAACCTTTAACCCTCCTATCCTTTCCTCTAACATTTTGGTCCTAGTAACCATTGTCAGGTCCTACTTTGATTTTGTGTTATGACCAAAGAACAACAAAGGATTGTGTTACGGTTAATGCTGTGTCTACCAGTAACTTGAAATGTTTATGTGTGATGAATGTAGTTTTAGATTCAGCTAGAAGTTCAATGCCCAGATGTGCCTCAATCTCTGTCCAGACGATAACGCCTCTGTGAACTCTAATGAACTGTATGGACTGTGCAACCGTTTTCTTTCCTATCAGGAATACATGGATGGCGTAACCCACAGGTTACTGTGAACCAACAAGAACTATTCAGCCCTTCAGTTGCTATAAAGATGCTGGACAATAACCAACTCTTCAGACCAAAGGGGGGAATGTTGGGCTTCATGTATGCAGATAGATGAGAAAGGCAGGCCTAACACAGTCATAAAACCTGACTGAGGCCCACACAGAGTCATAAATCTTACTAATAAAAACGCACCAAAATCAAACAAAGGGAGTCCAAAACAGACTACAAATCTCATGAAGCCTTGCTCACTAAAGGATCGAACTCTCAACTCCTATTGGATGAGGCACACAACAGAACGCCCCTCAACCATGATGTCATCGGGAGTAGAAATAACTCTGAGATCCTTCCGGGAATTGCTTCCAGCAACTTTGCTCGCCATGTGTAGACTCAGCTCATCGCTGCTCTCAGGTGTAGCCTCGTGGCACAAGGATGTAACATCCGACTTGAAACTGTGGCCATACAATCTCCATCTCGCTGGATGAGTTGAGATTACTCTGTGTTCCACCGAACACTCTAACGGATCCGAAGGAGACCGCCGAGCAATCCACATCTTCATCTGTTTGCCTGCAGAAGTGAAGAGAAAAAGATTTGTCTTCCCTCTTCAATCAAGTCGATGTCGCTGATTTCTCCATCAGCCCGAGATTCAGCAGCCGTACCACCCACCAACAGAGCGAGGAAACGGCCTCATGTCATCACCCGAGACTCGAGGAACTGAGTCGGAGTTAAAGGACGGATGAACACACATTCTACCTGCGTCCTCATGTGATTCAAGTAAGAGGTTTACGTCTGGGCAGAGATAGAATATTATAGTTTGTTATTCTTGTGTATCAAGGTTATTGCTTGTACAGTTTACGGACCGCCAAGTCCGCTAATTGCTGCTAATAATACTCAAGGTATTACTGTATTTACTGTTATCACAAATGAGATCTGCTGTGTTGTAATCCAACCACATTGGACTGTTGTGTATTTCTGACATCGCGGGTGAGACCGGCACACTGAGTTTATCCATTAAAGAACCAAAGACCGCGGGACGGTTTACGAGCCGTCCACCGCGTCTCTGAGTGATAAACTAACAGCTGCTTTCTCTCCCACGATCGCGAAACCGGCTTTGGTGCCGCCACTTTATTCTCTCTCTCTCGTACTAACCACACACACACACGACCCCTCACAAACATTCTCGCACACACTTCTGGCAAGTAGATAACTTTGTGCTAAAGCTCAGCTTTGTCCTTAAGTTATCGTAAAAGACATGCGGTAAACGGGCAGACGCCATTAACCGGCTTCTCTCTTTCCACATTTGCGGCCATATTCTCTGGCCGTAAATCTCGCGTGACGTACTCTCCACGAGAGTCACATCTGCCATTTTGTACGCATCAATCCTTACACACACACACCCATTCACACTCACACACACACACACACACACACACACCTACCTTCCTCTCAAGTGTTATAGGCTTATTTTGGTTACCATATCTGATCATGTCACTGTTTAGTTTGTAGTTTTAATCTGAAGTTTATTGACTGCATTGTATTGATTATTAATTGATAATACTGCAGGAATAGACTTTGTTATATTTCAAAGAGAAGTGTTTTGGTTTATTTTGCATACACCTGTGTCAAATGCTGGCAGGGGATGTCAGTGCTCGGATTCAAGCCTTCAATGTTTCCTTTTGAATGTCGATTTTCTTAAGAGAACAATCTAATATTGAGACTGTTATACTGTCTGGTTATTAGTCCCTGATTCCAGGGTGGTGCCCCGGCGATATTAATCCTTATTAATATTCAATTGATTTTGATAATTGATAATTCTTTGATGATTGTTGAATTTGAAGGATCAATAAGCTAGTGTTAATTCTAATCAATGTTCCATTGATTTTAATAATTAATTATCTTTGATAATAATTAATGTTCTATTGAATTTGATGATTATCTTTGATTGTTGATGTGAAGGATTAAAAGAGCTAACATTGATTCAAATCAATATTCTATTGATTTTAATAATTGATAATTATCTTTGATAATTATTAATTATTACTAATAACCAAACCCGCTCCTGAATGTAGCGCACTACATTTACTGGTGCCCCGTATGAGGCTTTAATGAGTTAGATTCTATTATTTAATTTAAATATGAATTAATAACTAAATAAATAATTAATGATTTCTGATAGTAAAAACAACCAGTAGAACCTACATCTGACCATGTCAAGCTCATCTTTGGTGAGGTCAAGTTGTTGGGTCAGGGTTTCAATTTCAGTTCTGGACATTTCCAGATGGCCTTCCAAGGCCTTGTTTTGAGAGTTCATCTTTTTCAAATCAAACATGGCCTTTTCCAGTTGTGCCTTGGTGTGCTGGAGTTTCTTTTCCAGGTCCTCTTGGGTGGCTTTAGCCTGCTGCTCTCTGTGCTTGGCAGCTGTCATGGCTTCCTGGGGCCATTTGATTTCTCTCGTTGACACTTGTTCAAGTTGTTTGGACAACCTTGCGTCATTCTTGGGCTACAGCTTCTAGCTGGTCTATGCAGCACATGGCATGCGTTAGCACTTTTAGGTCTTTGTGGACTGCAGCTTTAGGTCATTTACTTCCTTTGTCAGATGGGTGGCGTTCTTTTCGCTCGGATTCATCTGGCCTATGAGGTTGTGGGCCAGGTAGTTGGTGAAATTTTCCAGCATATCACTCAGTATCACCTTCAAGTCTTTCCAGTGGGCTGTGGGATCAGTTCCCTATCTGTCACTCACTCGACGTTGGTGTCGATGTAGTGACACTAGGGGTCACTCTTGGGAGCCCGAGACACCTCTGGTCTTTGATAAAAGGCCAATGAAAATTGGCGAGTGGTATTTGCATGCCACTCCCCCGAACATACGGGTATAAAAGGAGCTGGTATGCAACCACTCATTCAGATTTTCTCTTCGGAGCCGAACGGTCATGCTCATTGAGCTGAATACTATTGTTCATTCACCTGCTGGATCTGACGGCGCATTTCAGCGGCTTCTCCCTCCTCTGCACTGGTGCACTGCAGAGAATGCCCCTGGGCGCTTCGGCAGAAAAACTAGAGAGTATATTTTCTGAAAGAGCATTTTTCCCCTCTAAAAGAGTATATATTTCTCTAAAAGAGCGCACACACGGAACGTCTTTTTAAAGACGCGTCTTTTTAAAGATGCTTTTCCGATTGTGTGTTATTCCTGGTTGTGCTCGTTATCTCTCACCTTCTAACGGTCACGATCACTGTCTTTCGTGTCTGGGCACTGCTCACGCAGAGACAGCGTTCGTGGATGGTCACATTCTCATTGCGAGAATATGTCCATGGCAACGTTGCGGTCGCGGCTCCCCTTCGTAAGGAAGCGAGCCACCCCAGAGGCTCCCGCCTCGGTTCGTCTGCCCCGATCGGGCTTCCGGGTGAGTCCGCCGGCTCGTCTCACGGCGAGTTCGACCTCTTATTCGGAGCACGCGAAAGTGATGAGCTCTCGAGCGCAGCATCGGAGAGCGGGCTCGTCCAGTCGGAAGCCTCGGCTGGGCTCCTCCCTTCGGGGTCGATCGCCCAGTCACAGGCTGATGCGGAGATGACGACATGCTTTCCCGGACGGCCGCGAGCATCGGTTAGAGTGGATTTCACCGCTCTTCCCTGAACCCTCGCGGCTCTGTGATTGGTTCCTGGGCTCGCGGCGCCGCTCAAAGCCACGCCCCGCCCCGTTCCTTTCTTCCCGGAAGTGCATGAAGAGCTGACAAGGTCGCGGGAGGCACCTTTTACTGCCCGGTCCCGATCTTTTCAGCTTCCCCGCTCTCACTACCCTCGATGGTGGGGCGGCCAAGGGTTATTCGGCAATCCCCCGGTGGATAAAGGCGCTCGCGGTGCACCTATGCCCGCAGAGCGCCGCCACCTGGCGTGGGTGCCCAAAGCCCCCGTCCAAGGCCTGTAGGTTTACGTCGTCTCTGACGGTCAAAGCCTACGGCGCTGCTGGACAAGCCGCCTCCGCCCTGCACGCCATGGCTCTCCTGCAAGTCTGCCAAGGCGCTAAAGGAACTGCACGAGGGTAGTTCCGCCCCGGGATTGATGCAGGATCTGCGCTCGGCAACCGACCTCGCTCTCCGAGCGACGGAGGTCACGGCACGGTCTCCCGGGCGGACGATGGCCACACTAGTGGTCCAGGAGCGCCACCTTTGGCTCAACCTGGTCGAGATGGGTGAGGCCGACAGGACACGATTCCTTGCTGCCCCCATTTTCCAGGCGGGCCTATTCGGCGACACCGAGGACTTTGCCCAGCAGTTCTCGATGGTAGAGCAGTAGATGGATGTTAGCCGGCTTGTCCTGCCCCGGCGTGGCTCAAGATCCCCCCATCTACTCATCGCCGAGGGCATCCCCCTGCGGTGACTGCACCAGCTCCGCCGCAGCCCGCCCCTCCGGCCCGGCCCCGGCGTGGAGCCCACCGCAGGAAGCCGACGCCACCCGTCTCACAGCCGGCACCGAAGAACCCACGGAGGTCTTCGAAGCGCCCCTGAGACGGGCGACCCAGGGACAACGAAACCCGCTGCTCTGGAGCTGTTAAGCAGATCTTCTCTTTGTTACCTTTTGCATTTAATTGCGCTGCATGCCCAAGTGGCTGCAGTACTCAAGAGCTCCGCAAGAGTGGTTTCCTTGTTCCCTGGGTCACATATTCGGTGTGTACGGCTGGCATCACGACCACCGTCCACCACTCCATTTGGCAGGTTGGCGCTCCAGTGGCGGTCTCCCGCCCTGAGCGCCCAGCTGTGGCACAAATCTGCCCCCGATGTGACAGTCTCCACGGGTCATGAGGACAGGCCTCTTCCTCCCCCGTCCCAGGCTGTTCCGGGGGTGGTCACAAGGAGCCAGGTAAGTGCTTCGATGTCCTCGGACTCAGCACAGCCACGATGTGGTGTGGCACCTCAAGCTCCGCCCCGCCGCGAGGCCCCACCCACTGGTACATCCGATGACGTTGTCCCTTTGGTCCTCCTTGCGTGGAACTCGGACGCATTACTTGCGCTTTCCAGTCCGTCGCGAGGGCTGGTCCAGACCGTCCGACTCGGCTGCACGATTCACTTCGCTGGGCATCCGCCCAGGTCCAGCGGTGTCCACTTCACCTTGGTGAAAGATGGAAACGCTGCTACCTTGCGCGGAGATCGCTACCCTCCTACGGAAGGACGCGATAGAACCTGTCCCTCCAGCCGAGATGAAGAAGGGGTTTTACAGCCCCTACTGGTGGTGGCCACCCCGCTCGGGTTGATGCATATGAGGCCGCTTCAGCACTGGCTCCAGACTCGAGTCCCGAGACAGGCATGGTGCCACGGGACACACCGCGTGGCCATTACGTCGGTCTGTCACCGTCTTTTCAGCCCTTGGACCGACCTCTCGTTTCCACGAGCAGGTGTTCCGCTAGAACTGGTCTCCAGGCGCGTCGTGGTCACGACAGACACCTCCAAAACGGGCTGGGGCGCTGTTGGCAACGGGCACGCAGCCGCCGGCCTCTAGACGGGTCCGCAGCTGCATTGGCACATCAACTGCCTCGAGTTACTGGCAATTCTGCTCGCCCTGCGGAGGTTCCGGCCATTGATCCAGGGCAAGCACGTGCTAGTTCGGACAGACAGCACGGCAGCGGTAGCATATGTCAACCGCCAAGGCGGTCTGCGCTCCCGCTGTATGTCATAACTCGCCCGCTGTCTCCTCCAACAGAGTTAGCAGCACCAAGTCGCTGCAAGCCACTCACATCCCGGGCAACCTCAACACTTCGGTGGACGCGCCGTAACAACAGGTTACCCTCAAGGGAGAGTGGAGACTCCACCTTCAGGTGGTCCAGCTGTTTTGGAGTCGATTCAGTCAGGCACAGGTGCACCTGTTCGCCTCCCAAGAATCCTCCCACTGCCCGCTCTGGTACGCCCTTACCGAGGCCTTCCTCAGCATAGACGCGCTGGCACACAGCTGGTCCCCTGGCATTCGCAAATATGCGTTTTCCCCAGTGAGCCTGCTCGCACAGACCCTGTGCAAGGTCAGGGAGGACAAGGAGAAGGTCGTCCTGGTAAGCACCCTACTGGCCCGCCCAGACGTGGTGCTCGGACCTCACGCTCCTCGTGACAGCTCCCCCCGGGCAAATTCCCCTGAGAAAGGCCCTTCTTTCTCAGGGAAGGGGCACCATCCGGCACCCGCGCCCAGACCTCTGGAATCTCCATGTCTGGCCCCTGGACGGGACGCGGAAGACCTAAGCTGTCTCCCACCTGCGGTGGTAGACACGTTCACTCAGGCTAGGGCTCCCTCTACGAGGCGCCTGTATGCCTTTAAGTGGTGTCTGTTCGCTAAGTGGTGTTCTTCCCATCAGGAAGACCCCCAGAGGTGCGCAGTCAGATCAGTGCTTTCCTTCCTGCAAGAGAGGTTGGAAGGGAGGCTGTCCCCTTCCACCTTGAAGGTGTACATTGCTGCCATAGCAGCACACCATGACGCAGTCGACGGTAAGTCCTTAGGGAAGCATGATCTGATCATCAGGTTCCTAAGAGGCACCAGGAGGCTGAATCCCTCCAGGCCACGCCTTGTTCCCTCATCGGACCTCTGTAGTTTTTCAGGGTCTACAGAGAGCCCCCCTTTGAGTTTTGCAGTCAGCCGGGCTTAAGGCACTCTCCTTGAAGACTGCCCTCCTGACTGCGCTCACTTCCATCAAGAGGCTAGGTGACCTGCAAGCGTTCTCTGTCAGCGAAACGTGCCTAGAGTTCGGTCCGGGTTATTCTCACGTGATCCTGAGACCCCGACCGGGCTATGTGCCCAAGGTTCCCACCACTCCTTTTAGGGACCAGGTGGTGAACCTGCAAGCGCTGCCCCAGGAGGAGGCAGACCCAGCCCTGGCGTTGCTGTGTCCGGTGCGCGCTTTGCGCATCTATTTGGATCGCACGCAGAGCTTTAGACTCTCTGAGCAGCTCTTTGTCTGCTTCGGTGCACAGCGGAAAGGAAGCGCTGTCTCCAAGCAGAGGATCGCCCACTGGCTCATTGACGCCATAACTATGGCATGTCTCGCCCAAAACATGCCGCCCCCGGTAGGGCTACGAGCCCATTCTACCCGTGGTGTAGCGGCTTCTTGGGCCCTGGCCAGAGGTGCCTCTCTAACAGACATTGCAGAGCAGTGGGCTGGGCAACACCCAACACCTTTGCAAGGTTCTACAACCTCCGGGTGGAACCGGTTTCGTCCCAGGTAGTGGCACGCAACACAAGCGGATAAGCCCGGGATAGCCGGCCGGGTGTATTGCTTGCACATAGCGCCTTCCACCTCCTTTTGAGCTGAAGACGTGCGCTGTTAATTCCCAGTAGTGTTCACAAAAGTTGTTCCCTGGTTGACTTCCTCCGAGCCCTGTGGCAGTCGAGTTTTCGGAGAGACTCGCTGCCGGCCCAGTACACGCGCTAACTAAGAGCCCGGTTCTGGGGTAGGTGCTCCGCATGTGGCGGTTCCCTGTAAGGCTAACCCCATGCGATCTATATCTTCCGCTAGTTCGTTTCCCTACTGGCAAACTGCGTCTTCCTTGGGCAGAGCCCCTCAGTCTCCATGTTGTAGTAACTCCTCCCCCATTGGGTAGGATCTACCTTGAAGGCTCTCCACATGGTTGGAAAGACCATGTGATGTATTCTTCCACTTAAATATCCCCCCCTCTCTTGGGGCGAGGTGTGGTCTCCGCGGTGTCCTCCCCTTGGGAGGGACACCCCCCGACTAGACCTGGCGGCCCAGTCGGATAATCCCCCTTCTTTTTTAGGGAGTGGAAAAAGAGAAAGGGAAAGGGGCCACGACTGGGTTAAGCCTGTCTCTATCTCTGGGTAGTCGACTTGTCCCCAAAAAGGGCCGTTCGACACTCATAACTGTGTTGGGGGAGGTTACGTGTCGACCTGGTGTGCTGGCTATGAGGCACACAGCAAGTCTGCCCACTACACACCGCCAGTTCACGTAACACAGTTCAGCCTTGTGGCGTTTTGTATAGGGACCCCTAGTGTCACTACATCGACACCAACGTCGAGTGAGTGACAGATAGGGAACGTCATGGTTACTGGTGTAACCTCCGTTCCCTGATGGAGGGAACGAGACGTTGGTCCCTCCTGCCACAACGCTGAACTACCCGCTGAAATGGCCGGACCTTATATCGGCTCCTCAGCGTAAAACCTGAATGAGTGGTTGCATACCAGCTCCTTTTATACCCGTATGTTCGGGGGAGTGGCATGCAAATACCACTCGCCAATTTTCATTGGCCTTTTATCAAAGACCAGAGGTGTCTCGGGCTCCCAAGAGTGACCCCTAGTGTCACTACATCGACACCAACGTCTCGTTCCCTCCATCAGGGAACGGAGGTTACACCAGTAACCATGACGTTTTCAGGCATATGTTGGCACACTGTAGTGGAAGACTAGGGAGAGAGAGCTGACACAGATCTGCATGGGGTTAAGGGCCTAGGTGTAGTGTTACAGCTAGGTGTTGGCTTCAATGTATGGGGACACAAGTGAAGAGTAGTAACAGCTAAGTGTTGTTTCAGTGAATGTGAACAACTAGTGAAGTGTAATTAAATGTTTCTTTCTTTTTCAATCTGGCAGGATTGACACCATACACCTGTTTATGCGGTACAGTTGAACTGCTTACCACAGATGCCTCAAAAGGCACACTTGGGGGCGGTGACGGTTATCTGGTGCTTCTCTCTGCAATTTATTTCCAGACGTGGCTGTGTTTGGATGCCGGAATTTGGATTGCGTTGATAAACACAAAGAAAGTAGTCGCGTGAGGTTAAAACTGGGGAGAACATACAAAATTTGGTTAATGATTTGACATTTCAAGGTGACTCTTATTGATGACAAATATTTTAACCAGAATTATCTGTGGTTCCATAGGCTTTGTCTCTAGACTGTAAACAGTAGGGAGAGATAAGTTAGAGGGAGACAGAGAATTAAAAATGGAATGGAAAATAAACAAAGACTAAATGAACAAAATCCACCAATAAATATTCTGTCGTTATGCTTAATAGCAATAACAGGGATCCTGATTGAGGCTTGGTGCTCATTGATCGTGACTGTGTAACAGAATTTCATTGGAGGGATTTTAGCAATTTAAAATTCCACAATGGGGAAGTCTTATTCTGTATGGCCAGGAGATTCCTTTTAGGAAGAGATAGAGGAGCATAGCTCGTATCTTTTTCTTACCAGACTGCAAGGAGATTTCTTCGTCCTGGCAGGGGAAATTTCAAACTCCTTTTGTGGAGTCTTTAGTTTAACTGAAACTTTATTCCATAACGTGTGTCTGGGTTAGTTTCATCAGATAGTTCAGTTCAATATCTGTGCTCTTTTTGTGAGTGCTGAAGTCGGTGTTCAGCCTTTAACTTATAACGGGGAGGTAAATACAAGCTCGTTCTTTCTCGTTCATGACAACAAACTGGCGCATAATATATACATCACAGACGTGGAGCTTCTGTAGTTTCTCTGTTCTGTTTCTGGATTCAAAGAAAAGAATGACTGTGTGTATAAAACGACAAATAACTAATTTAGATTTTTGCCCACATTCTCCACCATTATATGTAGGAAACAGTATGTGTGAGCTAGGAATTAAATTAAACTGTCCTTATTCTACATCATTATTATGTAAGGAAATTTTTAATGGAATTAGTCACGTTCAACAACCATCATAAGCAAGATAAATGACAAATGACTAGATTATTTGTCTGAATAAAATTCTCCACCATTAAATCATAATATAATGTCTCATTGTATCCACTCACAATTTCTATTGTAAAGAATTCGCTTTAATAAGGGATTTATGATTAATTCACTTATTGTAGTAATATTATTCTCATGGCTAATTGAAAATCATATAACACATATTTAGGTATAGCTTTGAAGCAAAATTTTTTAAAAACAGGGATGAGGTTATTTATAAAAATATACCACAGTCAAATTATCTTTGAATACAGACAAACTTTATTGCTATTCTAAACATAAAACTAATCTAACACATACAACATGAGACAGGTTGTTGAGTACTGACAGAATGTGAAATATATGATCAATACAGAGAAAATTAACTTTATAGAGTCTGTTGACAATGCCTTAACAACCATTTATTCTTCTTTGAGCCTAAATCGATTTGCAATCGGATTACCCAAAGTATTTAACTAATACACCAGCACTTTGAGCAAAAGTCTGGAGATGTACTTGCATGTCGTTGCGTTTCCTTGTGTTGCTTTGTCGGAAAGTTCATTCCGTTGATGTCTTGGACTCTGTTATGATCGCGGATAGTTATTGTCTGGATGGATGATGCTGGTGGGCTTTGAAGCGAGGCCTTCGTGAATCCTGTTGGGTGTGTGAACCATAGAGCAGAGAGTGAGAGGCTTCCTCTGGACTTTGTCCCGAGTTTTCCATGGACTCTACATGGCATGGAGGATGAGGAGCTGCAGCGGAAGTGAAGAGCAAGAAACAGGACCAAGAGACCGTTCCAAGAGACAAGACCAAGAGAGTTCTAAGAGAGGATTCAAGAGAGCATTCTTCCATGGTAGGGAAGTTTTGAACTGAAATTGGCCACACCCCAAAGGTGTCCTGAGCCAGTCAGAAGTGGCTTTTGCAGAGTCACATGGTTGACTGGTCTGTCCTTTTCAAAGTTGATTTACAATCCTTTGTGTGGAGAATTCTTACCACTTCCCGCTCAAAATAGTGCATGTTTAATCATGAACATTTATATCTTGAAAATGGTGCAAGAGACATGACATTCGTTGTCATCAACATTCTCTACATAAACAAGCAAGCATTTACATACTAAATATGATATTCTTTCATGAATATTATACGTGTAAATAACAAAACATGAAAATCCCTGATTACAAATCATACTGGTTAATTCACTGGTTTTACAACATGGATAAATCATTACACGATATGAGAAACCTGATTGTCAGCAAACAAATTCTAGTTTGAGATTAAGCAGGCATGGGAGAGACAGTCTCCTTCAGCAATTTAGGCATCATGGATTCGTTTTTATGACTCTCTAATGGCTCGGTGGGTGATCTCTCTGATCTGTGGAATGTGGTGTTGTGTTCATTTGATGGCTTCATTCATGGATAATCCTACAATATGGCTGAACCCAAAATTATGTATTAATAAGTCCCCTTTCTGCTGGACAGTGCAGATTGTGAGGGAGGTTAATACACTCTGTGACCTTTATGAGAGTGGAGTGTTGAGATCCTTTGAAAATATGGTTCAACATTTTGGGATTCCCAGGTCTCAGTTTTTTAGGTATTTACAGCTGCACCACCTGATCTATTCTATTTTTGGGAGTAGCTTTTTTTACTAAAGTAACAATAATGAACAAACACAATCTGTTATAACTAATAACACACAAGTTATTGTATTGTTAATGTACATATTGAATGCATCATTCAAACATTCATAGTGTAGGTTGGAAAAAGTATATGAACCCCTAGGTTAATGATGTCAACAATAGCTAATTAGAGTCAGGAGTAGGAAAACCTGGCATCCAGTTAATGAAACAAGATTGGAGGTGTGGGTTAGAGCTACTTTGACTTATAAAAAGCACTCAAACATTTTGAGTTTGCTATTCACAAGAAGCATCTGCTGACGTTGACCATGCCTAGAACAAAAAGATCTCAGAAGACCTACAATCAAGAATTTTTGCTTTGTATAAAGATGGAAAAGGTTAAAAAGTAATCTCAAAGAGCTTAGATATTCATCTGTCCACAGTCAGACAAACTGTCTATAAATGGAGACAAGTTAGTACTGTGGCTACTCTCCCTCATCCAGCCAAGATGACTCAAAGGGCACACCACAGAATGCTCAATGAGGTTAAAAAGAACCCTAGAGTGACAGCTAAAATCTTGAAGGAATCACTGGAACTGGTTATCATCTCTGTTCATGAGTCTTCTATTTAGAAAACATTAAACAGGCATGGTGTCCATGGCAGGACACCACGAAGGAAGCTGCTGCTTTCCAACAAAAACATTGCTGCATACCTGAAGTTTGCCAAAGACCACATTAACACTCCACAATGTTACTGGGAAAATGTTTTGTGGAATCATGAAACCAAGGTTGGATTGTTTGGGAAGAACACACAGCGCTGTGTATGGTGTAAAAAGGGCACTGAATACCAGCATGAAAACATCACCCTAACGGTGAAGTACGTTGGAGGGAGCATCATGATTTGGGCCTGCTTTGCAGTTTATCAAGATATCCTACAGGATAATATCAGGGTTGCTGTCACCAGCTGGAGCTCAGTAGAAGTTGGGTGATGCAGCAGGACAATGACCCTAAACACTGAAAAAAATCCACTACAGAATGGCTTCAAAAAAGAAAATCCATCTTTTGGAGTGGTCCGGTCAGAGCCCAAATCTTAACCCCATTGAGATGCTGTGGAATGACCTCAAGAGAGCCATTCACACCAGACATCCTAAGAATATGGCTGACCTGAAGCAGTTCTGTAAATAAGAATGGTCAAAAATTCCTTATGAATGTTATGCAAGTCTAATCTGCAGCTACCAGAAACACTTGGTTGAGGTTATTGCTGCCAAAGGAGAATCAAACAGTTATAAAATCCAAGGTTCACTTGCTTTTTCCTCAGCACTGTGAATATTTAATGGGATGTGTTCAATAAAGACAATACATATTAAAATTGTTTGTGTGTTGTTAGCTTAAGCACATTGTGTTTGTCTATACTTGTGACTTTGATGAAGATGAGATCACATTTTATGACCAATTAATGCAGAAAACCAGCTAATTCCAAAGGGTTCACATACTTTTTCTTGTCACTGTATCTAGATGTCAGGATGTTCTAGAGACTTGGGGATGGTCTCTTTTGACTTGGGCCTTTAAGCAACCATCTTGCAAACATTTAGTAATGCACCAGCAACCATTTAGCAACCCACTAATGACACCATAAAAATCACCCAAAACATCTTGACATTGCATAAATATAAACGAGTATCATACAAATGTAAATATATATATATACACACACACTTATTCATTGTTGTGGAGAATCCAAAGGAATTTTGGCACAACTTAGTCAATTATAAAATGAATTTAGATTCAAGGATGACTTGCCCCAACCTGACATTTGTGAGGAATACCCCTGAGAAAATAGTTCAAACTTACAGTTGATAGATATACAGGTATTTCACTCAAAAACAATAATTCTCTCAACATGAATTTACATGTGTCATCTCAAATTCGTGTGACTTGCTTCTGTGAAACACAAAGATATTTTGATGTAGATATGATGTGAATATATACATACAATGCAAGTCAATTGAGTCCAACACTTCCAAGCTCCAAAAAGGACATAAAGGCAGCATAAAATTAATCCATGCGACACGAGTGGTTTAATCCATGTCTTCTGAAGCTATCGGATCCATTTGGGTTGAGGAACAGCACAAAATGTAACTTATTTTTTACTTTAAATCTGCAGTCCCCTTGGAGTGATCATGATTTGAAGCTCAATTACACTTCCTCCTGCTTGATGCATGTACATGCTTCAGAAGACATATTAAACCATGCAAATCAAATTGATTATGTTTTTGCTGCCTTTCTGTCCTTTTTGAAGCTTGAATGTGTTGGAACTCATTGACTTGCAACATATCCCCATCAAAATATATTCATTTGTGTTCAGCAGAAGAAAGAAAGTCTTACAAGTTTGACATGGTATAAGGGTGAGTGGATGAACTATTCCTTTAACTGTAAGTTTTCACTATGTTCTCAGGACAAGGGTATTCTTCATAAATGTCAGGTTGGGGCAAATTGTCACTTTTTTATTGGGGCATGTTGTCACGTGTTTAAAATGACATAATCTTATACAATTATCAATTACAATATTTGTAAGCCAAAACAATGCTTTGGCATTTTTGTATGTTACCGTTAATTTTATTATTATTATTATTTTGCTGCTTCATTAATCGTTTTGTGATTCATAATTGTATTTCTTTGTTTAAAAAATAAAATTTATTCTAAGGTGTGTTACGTTGAACACATACACTATGTGATAGACCCGTGTCTCAGAACAGGGCCCAGACGTCATTGGTCATAAAGTTTCTGTTTTTTGAGCTTTGGCAAAGTTTCTGGAAGTGATGATAACTGTGTTCTGACTGTTGTGATTCTGAGGTCAGGGTTTGAGACACTGGTTTAAACCGCAGCACTTCACAAGAGTCCAACTATGTGAGACGCTGCATATGCTCATCTCTGGGAAAGACACCACAGTCCGGGTGGGACACTTCTCTTACTCATTCACTCACTCACTCACTCACTCACTCACTCACTCACTCACTCACACACACACACACACACATATACACACACACACACACACACACACACACACATTTTGGTGCGGCTATCCTTATGAGGACTCTCCATAGACATAATGATTTTTATACTGTAAGAATTATAGATTCTATCCCCTAACCCTAACCCTACCCCTAAACCTAACCCTCACAAAAAACGTTCTGCATTTTTACATAAAAACAAAAAACAAAACTTAGTTTAGTATGTTTAAGTGATTTGAATTATGGGGACACTAGAAATGTCCTCATAAACCGCATTTATAGCATAATACCCTTGTAATTACCAGTTTGTAACCGAAAAAAAAGATCATCATAAACCACCCGAACCTACACACACACACTCTCTCTCTCTCTCTCTCTCTCTCTCTAAATGGGGACATTTTCATTTATTCATTTAGCAGACACTTTTATGCAAAGCAACTTACAAATGAGGAATATAGCAAGCAATTTGTCATACAAAGGACATGCCATAAGCTTCTATTGTTTTTTTATTTAAAGCTAACTATAATTACTATAAACTTACCCTAACCCACACCCTTAACCTAACCCTAACAGAAAACGTTTTGAATTATTAAATTAAATAATTATTTTTTTAAATGTATGTATGGATTACAACAAGTCCCCCGCAATCTTTTAAAAGGTGATTTTTGTCCCCTGCGCTTTTCCAAGCTAAACCCAGTCCAAGTGGATTTGTATACAGTATTCTTTGCATTTTGTTACTTTGGGCTGATTGAGTGACCATCCAGCCAATCACATGTGAGTTGCATGAGCCGAAACAACCATTACATAATAGGCCGTAAATCAGACAGTTTAATTTCTACAAAGTTGCTATCAACAATTCTCATTTATCCATGTTTTTTTATCGGCATTGATGCTGATCTAAATTAATAATCTAGAGATGATGAACACACAAGTGAGAGTTATTAGTTCATGTGCTGGACGTTTATTAGAACACAAGCAAACAATCCAAATCGGCAGGCAAATAGAGATAGTCGTTATGCAGTCGGTATAATCCAATAAACCAAAAAGACAGTCCAACAAGGCAAACAAAACAAAGGGGTATCCAAAAAGCAGAAAATCCAGGAATCAGGCAAAGGAAAAACACTCGGTAAGGCAGGGTAAGCTGGCAATACTTCGCAACGTGACAGTGGAAACAGCATGGTATTTATATAGTTCAGACAGGAAGTAACCAATGAAGAAACGGTACAGAGTTAGTATTCGGGAGAGGGCTCCCTCTGGTGGTTGGTAGGAGGGGTAACAACCTCAGATGTTACACACATACATACACACACACACACACACACATATACATACATACACACATGCATATATATATACATACATATACACACATACATACACACACACACATATACACACCTATATACAAATATATGAATATATACATACACACACACACACACACATACGTAGTGCAAATCTAAATACAAATTGGTTATGTACAGTGCAAGGAATGTAATGGCAGAAGAGGTTGGATGTGTTGGATAATATAACAAGACTAAGCTGTGTATTGCACATTAATTATTGCTCAAAGGGGCAGTTTTAACTGTTCATGAGATGGATAGCCTGGGGGAAAAAACTGTTCCTGTGCCTGACGGTTCTGGTGCTCAGAGCTCTGAAGCGTCGGCCAGAAGGCAACAGTTCAAAAAGGTAGTGGGAAGGGTGAGTGGTGTCCAGAGTGATTTTTCCAGACTTTTTCCTCAGTCTGGAAGTGTATAGTTCTTGAAGGGAGGGCAGGGGGCAACCAATAATCCTCTCAGCAGTCCGAACTGTCCTTTGTAGTCTTCTGATATCCGATTTTGTAGCTGAACCAAACCAGACAGCTATAGAAGTGCAGAGGACAGACTCAATGACTGCTGAGTAGAACTGTATCAGCAGCGCCTGTGGCAGGTTGAACTTCCTCAACTGGCGAAGGAAGTACAACCTCTGCTGGGCCTTTTTCACAATGTGGGTCTCCTACTTCAGGTTCTGTGAGATGGTAGTGCCCAGGAACCTGAATGACTCCACTGCTGCCACAGTGCTGTTTAGAATGGTGAGGGGGGACAGAGTTGGGGGTTCCTCCTAAAGTCCACAATCATCTCCACCGTTTTGAGCGTGTTCAGCTCAAGGTTGTTTTGACTGCACCAGACAGCCAGCTGTTTAACCTCCCTTCTGTATCTCGGATGAGGCCGATGACAGTGGTGTCATCTGCAAACTTCAGGAGCTTGACACAGGGGTCCTTGGCGATGCAGTCGTTGGTGTAGAGGGGGAAGAGTAGTGGGGAGAGCACACATCCCTGGGGGGCACCAGTGCTGATTGAACAGGTGCTGGAAGTGAATTTCCCCTGTCTCATAAGCTGCGGCCTGTCTGTCAGAAAGCTGGTAATCCACTGACAAATAGACATGGAAACAGAGAGTTGGTGTAATTTAGTCCGGAGAATAGCTGGGATGATGGCATTGAAGGCTGAACTGAAGTCCACAAAAAGAATCCTTGAATATGTCTCTGGTCTGTCCAGATGTTGCAGGATATGATGCAATCCCATGTTGACTGCATCATCCACAGACCTGAAGGGGATCTAGAAAGGGTCCAGTGATGTCCTTCAGGTGGGCCAACACCAGTCTCTCAAATGACTTCATGACCACAGACGTCAGGGTGACAGGTCTGTAGTCATTAAGTCCTGTGATTTTTGGTTTCTTTGGGATGGGGATGATAGTGGAACATTTGAAGCAGCATGGGACTTCACACTGCTCCAGTGATCTATTGAAGATCTGTGTGAAGATGGGGGCCAGCTGGTTATCACAGATTCTAAGACGTGTAGGTGAAACGCCATCTGGGCCCTGTGCTTATCCATTGTTTTCGAAAGATGCGGCTCACATCATCTTCACAGATCTTAAGTTTAGGTTGAGTAGCAGGAGGTGGGAGGAGGGGGGTTGCAGGAGGTATTGGTGTTTGTGTGAAGTGAAGGTCAGAGTGGGTGTGGGGTGTGAGATTGGGCTTTTCAAATTTACAGTAGAACACATTCAGGTCGTCAGCCAGTTGTTGGTCCACCACAGGGTTGGGGGTAGGAGTCCTGTAATTCGTAAGTTGTTTCATGCCACTCCACACTGATGCAGGGTCGTTAGCTGAAAACTTGTTTTTCAGCTTCTCAGAGTATCTTCTTTTAGCCACTCTGATTCCCTTATTCAGTGTGTTCCTGGCCTGACTGTACAATACTTTATCCCCAACTCTGCAAGCATCCTCTTTGGCCTGACGAAGCTGCCTGAGTTCCGCTGTAATCCATGGTTTATCGTTGTTAAATGTTAAATAAGTCCTAGTAGGAATGCGCATATCCTCACAGAAACTGATATATGATGTTACTGTATCTGTGAGCTCCTCCAGATTGGTGTCTGCAGCTTCAAAAACACTCCAATCAGTGCAGTCAAAGCAGGTTTGTAGTTCCAGCTCTGCTTCGTTGGTCCATCTCTTTACAGTCCTTACTACAGGCTTAGCAGATTTTAAGTTTGTAGGTTGGAAGAAGATGAACCAGACAGTGATCAGGTAATCCCAAAGCTGCTCTAGGGACAGAGCGATATGCATCCTTTATTGTTTTTAATTTGAGCAGATTACTAGATCTGTGTTAAATATGTAAAGCTATTTTTAATATCAGCTCATGTTTTTACCTCTCTGTTGGTGTGCAGTCAACAAACTGTAGGAAAAAAAGATAGATCTGCTGTGTTCTTAGAACCCTTATGCATTTTACTGAAGGGAATAGATATGTAGACACACTTTTTATATATGAAAACGTACGGACGTTATTGAAACTCTTGTCTTTTGATAAAAGTCATGCTCATCAGCTCACAAACTGTGGGAAATGATAGATTTGCTTTGTTCTTCTAATGCTTAAAACCTCTACTAAAGACTCTTTTTAGGTCTGTAGACTTATAAAGGATTAAAATTTTCTTTTGATCGTTGATTCAGTGACTAACTATTTTCTCACAAGACACTCATTTGTCAACACCTTCTGGCATCACCAGAAATGTTCACTGAATCATTAAATGGATCTGAACGAATTTTGGTGGACGTAGTCAAAACACTGGGAGCCTGGGTAGCTCAGCGAGTATTGATGCTGACTATCACCCCTGGAGTCGCGAGTTCGAATCCAGGGTGTGCTGAGTGACTCCAGCCAGGTCTCCTAAGCAACCAAATTGGCCCGGTTGCTAGGGAGGGTAGAGTCACATGGGGTAACCTCCTCGTGGTCGCGATTAGTGGTTCTCATTCTCAATGGGGCGCATGGAAAGTTGTGCGTAGATCGTGGAGAGTAGCATGAGCCTCCACATGCGGAGTCTCCACGGTGTCATGCACAATGAGCCACGTGATAAGATGTGCAGATTTGTGGTCTCAGAAGCGGAGGCAACTGAAGCTTGTCCTCCGCCACCCGGATTGAGGTGAATAACCGCACCACCATGAGGACCTACTATGTAGTGGGAATTGGGCATTCCAAATTGGGAGAAAAGGGGGATAAAAAAAAAAAAAACAAATAAAAATAAAAAAAAAAACTAATCAAAACACTCAAGCCACTTGGATACAGTTAAAGCACAGAGTCAAAAAATGAATCGCGCACATGCATAATTGTCATTATTGTAACTGATTAAATAATTTTTTCAGGACCAGCTTGTGCTCAGTTTTTTATTGTCATGTGTGAAACAGAAGCAAGTGCCCCACAAGATGCCCTTTATTTTTGCAGCTAATTTGGAAAATGTTGCAATTATTTTGCAATACTCGAATCCTTAAAATACTGCAAATATTCAAAGTAAATATGTATATATTAATATAATACTGTATCATACTTATATATTAATATATTCTGTAATATACTAATACTGCACTGTAAGTGGTGGGTCTGTGCAAGCCACCTACTGGCACATCTTCCGATGTGAAATAGTGCTCGTAAGTGTCATTGACTAAACAAATTTCGCCAGTCATGTGTTTATGTATTTGCATTTCCGACATTATAATGTGTTTTGGTTTTAATGGTGCTTACTTTAAATAGTTTTTATTTCGTTTGTACTTTTTTTTTTTTTTTACTCTTGTGCTGTGTTTGTTTTGTGCTAACACAATTTGTTCCCGGTCAAAAATGACTGGCCCGCTGAGATTGTTTATAAATTTCTCATTTTGCATATATTATCACAAGATATTGCATTAGATCTTTTTATTAACTTCTTTTTAAGTAATTATGACAGGTTTTGTACTCATTTTTTGAACATATTTAAAAATATATATATTTGTATTGACAGAAGGATTGATTGAACTGAGCTTATACTGGGCTAGTGGTGGGCACTCCCTGCGGAAAACAAAAACTATCTAATAATTACATAAGAATAGGTGTCATTTTAAATCTTAGAATCTGAACTTTATAATGCATATAGCTGAACCTACCAATTCTTAAATAATGCTTTTTAATTTGCTAACAAATAAGAACTGTTTCATTCTCATTCTCAAAATTTGCAAATTTGTTATCACAAAAATAATCTTTAGAGTTGGTAAAACTATAAAAATGATGAGATAGCCGTGTGTTATATATCTTTGGAAAGGTCTCAATTTGTAGAATGCAATGAGCAAAGTTGTTTCACTCAGAAATAGAGTGACCAGACATCCCATTTTTAGTCCTGTATTTAAGCACTTTTTCTAGTGTCCCGACTTATTCTGAAAAAATTGTTTTGTCCCGTATTTCCGCTCTCCTAAAATATCTCTATTGCCTGTGTGGCTTTCTCAGTCACGTGAGTATTCTAATCAAAGGTAGCCAAGGATACGGCTTGTAAAACCAATAAAATCACACTTTGTTATTTGAAGTACATGATTGGATTAAACTATCCAATCACAATCCCCTATCAATAGACGTCCAGTAAGTGAACTGACTGAAGAGCCAGTTTGAAAGAGCACACAGATGAAATTGCAGCTGGAAAAATGTCAAGGAAGCGTGCATGTACATTTGATGAGGATCTTCAAAAAGAGTTTCAATTTCTAAAAAAGGAGTCGCAGACAGAGCCTGTGGGAAGTGAGGTTTGAAATTTGTGGAGCTCGCTTCTCCACCGCCCATGGAGGCTGCACCGACATGAAGCAGCTTGTTCATACAAAAAAAACATGTGAATGCTGCTAAAAGTAAGTGTGCCACACCAAGTGTTAGCAATGTTTTTGTAAAGCAAAGTTCCGAATCTGATAAAGTGCACACAAGTGAAGGACTTTTTGCTTATCATTCTATTGTGCACTGCCATAGTTTAGCATATTCATGACCTGAGAAAAGTGTTGCAGGTCAGGCTGGAGGAATAATTCATACCCTCTGACATGATGTCAGGATTGTATGTGTTTTTGTTCCATGCCATGTTTGTTCCTGTCATATGATCTTGTAATGTGGTCCCCTAGTCATGTGATTTCATGTTTTCCCTCCATGTTCATGGTCATGTGTCTTGTTTTCATTGGTAACTTGTTTGTCTTGTTACCCTTGTCCATGTATTTAAACCTCATGTTTGCCATTGTCTATTGTCAGGTATTGTGAATGTAACTTTGTTGGATAGTTCAAGTTTATGTCGTCAAGTTTATGTCAAGTCAAGTCAAGTTCATGTTTATGTTTTATTCACGTTTGTAGTTAAGGTTTCTGGATATCACTTTTGTTAATAAAATTGCACTTGGGTTCTTCACTCCATCGTTATCATCTTTGGCATTGCCAGAGCCAGCCCGACGTTACAGAATACCTGACCGACCTAAATTAACCCAGCAATCCAGCTTCTTCGACTTCGATGAAAATTATGTGGAGGACTTCTGCACTCTGGCCTGCCGGGTGGAATTTAATGAGGTCGCCCTCAAGGAAATTTTTCGAGTGAGATTGAGTGAGCTGATCTCCTCCTTGATGCCTGGCAGTCGCAGTCCCCTCAATCTGGCTCAGTATATTGACCTTGCCCTGCAGATTATTGGTTCACATGCAGATTATGAGCCAGCATCCCACATCATGGTCGACGAGCCAGCGTCCCACGTCATGGCCTCCGAGCCAGAGTTCCACGTCATGGCTGCCAAGCCAGAATTCCTCAACATGGTCACTGAGCTAGCGCCATCTTTTGCCCCGGATCCTGAGTCTGCTCCATGCCATGTCACAGCAACACCTCAGCCTGCTCCATGCCATGTCACAGCAACGCCTCAGCCTGCGCCATGCCATGTCACAGCAACACCTCAGCCTGCTCCATGTCATGTCTCAGCAACCCCTCAGCCTGCTCCATGCCATGTCACAGCCACGCCTGAGTCTTCTCCATTTCACGTCACAGCCACGCCTGAGTCTGCTCCATTCCACGTCACAGCCACGCCTGAGTCTGCTCCATGCCACGTCACAGCCACGCCTCAGTGTGCTCCATGTCACATCACAGCCAAGCTTCAGTCTGCTCTATGCAAGGTCTCAGGTTCATCTCTGGCCAACGAACCAGTGTTGCAGGCCTTGTTCGTTCCAGAGCCATCTCTCA
The DNA here is from genome assembly GCF_019703515.2 of Myxocyprinus asiaticus. Taxonomy (NCBI): domain Eukaryota; kingdom Metazoa; phylum Chordata; class Actinopteri; order Cypriniformes; family Catostomidae; genus Myxocyprinus; species Myxocyprinus asiaticus. Next base: position 3,680,852 of record NC_059377.1, read on the forward strand.
CTGGGCTATTTGAGCTGGAATTGGTTCCCGCCCTTGGCCCACCCTTAGTTCTGCTGATCAGGCAAGGGAAACTTTTGACCCTCCAACCCCGCCTAGACCCTCCAAGCCCGGGACTCCGCCTTGGCCTGTAGATCCCTCGACATCACCTCGGCTCTACGTTCCCTTGGCTCCACTGTGGTCCTTCAGCCTGTCGGCATTACTGGGGTCCCTCTTCCCTCCAGCTCCTCCTTGGTCTGTTGGTCACCTGGCTCTGCCTTTGCTCTCCAATCCTCTGGCTACGCCTCTTCTCTCCAATCCTTCAGCTCCACCAGGGACCTCCATTCCTATGGCTCCGCCTTGGTCCTCAGCCCCACTGGCTCCGCCTCAGTCTTCCGATCCCCCAGCTCTGCCTTGCTCCTCCAAGCCTCCGGCTTCACCCTGGCTCTTTGAGCCGTCGGCTACTCTCCAGGTACAAAGTTCCCTGGTGTCGCCCTTCAAGTTTCTCACGGCTCCGCCTTCCATGGCTCCACCCCTCAAGTCTCTCAAGGCTCCGCCCCTCGAGTCTCTCACGGCTCCACCTTCCACTGGCGTTGCCCTGATCCCATGCTCCATGCCCTGTCTCACCAGGCCACGCCCCACACCTTGTTTCACCATGTTTCCATGTCTTGCCACGTAACCACGTCAAGTCACCACGCACTCCCCCCAGCTCCCTCTTGAACTATGTGTTTTTGTTTTGGGGCGTCGGAAGCCACCCCTAGAGGGGGGGATATGTCAGGATTGTATGCGTTTTTGTTCCATGCCATGTTTGTTCCTGTCATGTAATCTTGTCATGTGGTCCCCTGGTCATGTTATTTCATGTTTTCCCTCCATGTTCATGGTCATGTGTCTTGTTTTCATTGGTTAACTTGTTTGTCTTGTTACTTTTGTCCATGTATTTAAGCCTCATGTTTGCCATTTTCCATTGTCAGGTATTGTGAATGTAACTTTGTTGGATAGTTCAAGTTTATGTCAAGTCAAGTTTATGTCAAGTCAAATTTATGTCAAGTCAAGTTCATGTTTATATTTTATTCATGTTTGTAGTTAGGGTTTTTTGATATCACTTTTGTTAATAAAATTGCACTTGGGTTCTTCACTCCATCGTCATCGTCTTTGTCATTGCCAGCGCCAGCCCAACGTTACACATTAAAAAGCAGTTGGATGCCCTGGTTGAAGCTGGTGACATGCGAGCAGATGATTTCTTTTGTGCAGTGAGAAACTTTTATTCAGCATCGGAGGATTACCTCCAAAATTGGAGCCGCTCATTGGAGAACACAGAAAAACTTGAGTGGGCCTTACTGAGAGACATCCCAGAGTGGAAAGACATTCAGAGCATCCTCGAACACTTCTACTCCAGAATCCCTGCTTTCAGTTTGATTGACGAAGCCACGTTCTTTGATGAGTGGGCTTACGCAAAAAACATTGTCACTCGTCGCATCACTGAGTGGAACATGAACAAGATGGCCATGTCTGAGAGATGGACAGATGTTTTTTGTGAGCTGGAGAGCAAGACCATCAACTTCGGACTCTTATCCAAGGTTGTGGAGTTTGTTTTATGCCTGCCTGGGACATCTGCATCTGTGGAGCGTGTGTTCTCATTAATGAACGCAGCATGGACACCGGATAAATCTTGACTCAGAGAGAACAGTCATGAAGGCAATGCTTTTCGTATGTCTTAATTTTGGACTGGACTGCTCTGCATTTTACGATAAACTATTGAAAGACAAGCGCACACTGAGAAAAATTGCTGCCAGCGAAAAGTACAAGGTGACAACAGATACAGATGCAGATGCACCCTCTACTTTGCATTGATCTGCGCCTAGGTAAGGATATGTCAATTTCATTTTTTCTGGGAGAGGGCTGTCCCGTTTTCCACAAGTAGGAATCTGGTCACCCTACTCAGAATCAAAACAGAAGTCACACATAAATATAATAAACAGGAGTGTCTTTTTGTCACGTTTTTCCTTATTACTTCCTGAATCATACGCATAGCATAGACAAAGACATATCGTAACTTACAGCAGACTATCCCAATTCAAATGAGCCCAAACACAACATAATATGATTAGCAGAGCTTAAAATATTCCTCAAAGTGTGTACAGTACATGGAAAGACAATGCATGAAAGGGCTTTTGTGTTGTGTGTGTGCATATGTCCAAGGATTGGAACGCTCTTGAACACTTAATATTTCTGTATTTTGTAGTCTAATCCATTCATTTCCAATGGACATTTTTCAAATGTTCATTTTTGACCAGGAACACAAATGTTGCATTTTTTTTTTTTTTTTTTAATTGTCCAATTTTTGTGTGTGTGTGTTTTCAGATACCATATGTGAACACAGTCAAGGAATTTTAAACAGTTAAACAGTTACTGCCCACTTTTTCAGCCATCTGGGTTCCGGAAGTATTTTCCCCATTAATTCCTTCCATAGACTTTTCATAAAATCCTTCTTAAAAGAGTTGTGAGCCATGAACCAAACCAACCAGCTCCAAGGAGAATCACAACATCGCAAACTTTGTTTTGAGGCAAAAAAAAAAAAACAACAACAAAAAAAAAGTATTTGAAAATTGGACATAAATATAAAAGTACAAGACTGTATACTTACCATCTTTCATGAGGGTACAAACCACAATCCCATGAAGTATTGTGAATGAAGTCATAGATTAAAAAACAATGTGAATATATAAAACTATTGATTTTAGGTTGTTGATTGTAAGTATAGAAACAATATATTTTACGTTTATTACAAAATATTCATATATGAACAAATATATAAGTAGTTTAAGGGTGAAGGGAGACAGACTCGATTACGTCATTCATAGTGCGTCATGGGAGTGCACGGTTGCTCCAATGAATGTTTTGTGGGATTTGTTGGCCGCAGTTCTCTGATTGGTGATTTTTTTCTCTGCTGTTCCATGGGTAATGTAGTTGTTTACCATGAATTCCGCTATCAAACACGATTTTTAAACAATGAATTTGAAATAACGCAGACAGATGGATTAACGGAAGCATATACCATCGATGAACAACCTCAGAAGCCACGGTAGGTCTGTCTTTAAAGGTTAAAGTTATCATTGAAAATGAATTTGTTTATGGGATACATGAATGTGATTTTTACTTCTGGAACCAGACTGTTGAGCTCTATTGGATTAAGTACAACAACAACAAAAAATAATAGTAAGAAAAAAAAAGAAAAAAAAAAAAAACACATCTCGGGGTCAAAATGACCAGAACACAATATAAGGGTTAAATGACTATGTTTAGTTAATACTTAGTTTCAGTATGGTTATAGTTTTATATCTTATAACATAGCACCACAATTCTGCATGTGATGACACATAATACTATATCAGAAAGTGCTCCATACTCATAATAATACAATCAAAAGTGCAATTTAAATGTTTTATTTGTCAAATTTACAACAACAAAGAATACTGCTATGCTTACTGACAATGAAATGTGTTATAGTAGTTCCGTTGCTGCAACATTAGCAGTCAATTGTGATGGCCTGCACTGGAGAACAGCGAATTAATGGATTTGCCAAAGTGTGTGAAGTTCATGGCATAACATCTTTGAAACATTTACAAGAGTTATGTTAGAGATTGTTTGGATCAACAAGACTCTAATTTTTATGTTGTCTTTATAATGTTTACCTGCCCCTATTTCACATACAAAAACAGAACTGATGTTGGTTGTTTTACATGTCGATCAGATAACACTTCATGTCTAATTTGGGCGGTTTTATTGAAAGAACAGGTAATCCAACATGATCACACAGGATGTTGTTACAGAATGTTCCAGAACCCTGACATTGACCATATTCTGCCGAGATACTAACAAGCGTCATCTACCATCAGTTTGGTATGGAGGTTGCATTTTCCCTTTAAGACAGGGGTTCGCAAACATTTTTTGATGAATGCCCCCCTACTTCATTCCCTTACCCCAGCCCCCCAAAATATTGCACATTTTGTCCCACTGTTCTACATTACAGCATTGATTTTGAGTTGGATGTAGATGTAAATTTACATACAACAGTAAGGTTATCTATAACATCTATAAAAAGTAAACACCTAATTTATGTGACTAAATTATTCTAACAGTGTGACTTAGTACTCCTTTCATCAGGTCCTTATTGATTCAAATGTGTCATATCTTGGAATTTCTGAAGGCAAACAAAACCAGTTATATTTTCTTACACTCAAACTAAAATATTTTAGCCAATTTTTTTTTTTTTTTTTTTTTTAAAGATTTACACATTTCTATTTCATCTAAATAAAAAAAGGAAAAATAGAGTATTTTGCATTTGCCCTTATGAAAAATTTTATGTATTTATTTTTTCATTTGTTTTTAATAGTTTTAACAGTGGTATTTGTAACAAGACCATAGTAAGCACATGGAAGCATGGATCTTCTTTACTACCGTGGTTAGGTGTAATATGATTTCTATAAAACAAATTATGCCATTTTTGTAATTACAAACAGTAGACCTACTCTAAACATGTAAGAACAATAAATACAAAATATAGAAATGTAAAGTTGTAACAAAAATGTATTATATTCCTTCACTCTAATGTAGCCTATGACAAATTTAATAGAGCTAAATTAGTGATATGATAATATGTATTATGAATCTATTTCTGCCTAAAGTACAGTTAGTGTTACTATAGTAAATTCAAGGGTGGTCATGTCGAATTCTGTGTCGAATTCAAATGGTTTCTGCATCTTGCTAAACCAGATACTTCAGATGCATCGCTAGACTTTAGAATCAGATGAACTGTGGTACAAATGCATACCAACCCGTATAATGGAGTCTAGATTAACATTTAAATGCAAGCAGGAGCTTGATGATAGATTTGATTAACATGACTAATAAATGTCCCCAATTTGTAACCTAACGCCTAGGGTGACCAGTTTCCTGCTTGTGGAAAACGGGACAGCCCTCTCCCAGCAAAAAATGAAATTGATGTATCCATACCTAGGCGCAGATCAATGTGAAGTAGAGAGTACATCCGCACCTGTAACTATTGTCACCTTGTACTTCGCTGGCAGAAATTTTTCTCAGTGTGCTCTTGTCTTTCAAGAGTTTATCGTAAAATGCAGAGCAGTCCAGTCCAAAATTAAGATGTACGAAAAGCATTGCCTTCATGACTGCTACACTGAGTCAAGATTTCTCCAGTGTCCATGCCGCATTCATTTATGAGAACACGCTCCACAGATGCAGATGTCCCAGGCAGCAGTGTTGGGGAAGCTACTTTGAAACTGTAGTTTGACAAGCTACAAGCTACACATAATTGTAAGTATTTAAGCTAGAGTCAAGCTACTCTTTTGAAAAAGTAGTTAGCTACACAACAAGTTACTATCAAAAAGTAGCTAGCTACATTGAAGCTACTTAATGAGGCAATTTTTTCTTTTTTTTTGTTACTATCAAACCATTAATATTAATAACAAAATTTACACTAATGACATTTATTAATGTATTAATTAAATACATTTAATGTGTTTAATTAAATATATTAAATGTATTTAATACATTTAATGAATAGTAACATTAATACTGTTAATAATGGCCATAAAATAAAATACAACAGTATAAAATAAAAACTAAAAAGATCAGACACCATTAAAAAAATTATTTTTATACTATACTTCACACTTTTCAGTCCTGCTGTGGCCAGGTTTAGCCTACTTCCCTAAAGATCAAATTTTTATGACAAACTCTCCTTGGGCTGGCATTTTTTGTTCTTGTCACATAATATTTAGTGTGGATAATATGTGAATAAAGACTCAGGGCTTGTTTCTCCCCTCACCTGGGTTCATGATCATTGTATTTTCTGACTTTTTTGCCATTGACTTGCAAGTGCCAGCTTTACAGGTCACATACAGAGGTTGTTCTACAAATATTTGTTTGCTTTGTTCAGGTCCAAAAAAAGTGGATGGATGGTCATCCTAGATTGTTGCATAATAATACATGCCATAAATGTTTTCTTTTACCAATCATTTTATTTATTTTACATGAAAATAATAGTTAATTAAATGCTAAGAAATGGAGAAATCAAATAGTTCTGCATGATAATAATTATTATAATAATATATACTGTATATTTATAAATATTATAATAATAATTCACTTTCTGCTCCCAATAACACACAGATGATGAGAAGTGAAATAAACATATTTAGAACAGAAACAAAAGGCAATTATTGCTCAAAAGGCAATAATAACTTTTTGAATTATTTGATTTAAAAAAGTAAAGGTAAATATTCTGTTGTGTGATCTATTAAGAACAAAGTGTCTGAAACATTCTTTGTTACATAGAAGAATAAAATGGTGTTCTTTTATCATTTTCAGATTTACCTGCCCCTGTACGTCTTGTAAAGGTAAACAAACTGTGGTTGCTCGCTTTACATAACCATCAGACAATCTCTTCTTATCCAAGTGAGCTGTAATAAGCTCTTAGTAGATGGCGGTAATTCACTATTTTTGTTTGTGATCTGCCATTACAAAAGAAGAAGACGACACTGCCTGATTCTGATCAGCAGACAGAAATATGCTGCCAGATCGTCAGAGGTTTTGCTAGTAAAAGTTTGGCTTCTACGCAATAAGGAAGGCTATTAGTTATAATCTGACCAACATGATGTAGCGTTTGGTCACGCTACACCGCTACTTGCTGGAAAAAGTCATTCGCTACTGGAAAAGCAACTCTGTTTTAAAAGCAGCTGAGCTACTGTCAAGCTACTGAAAAATGTAGTTAAGTTAGTAGCATCGCTACATGTAGTTAGCTACTCCCCAACACTGCCAGGCAGGCATAAAATAAACTCCACGACCTTGGCTAAGAGTCAGAAGTTGATGGTTTTGCTCTCCAGCTCATGAAAAACATCTGCCCATCTCTCAGACATGGCCATCTTGTTCATGTTCCACTCAGTGATGTGACGAGTGACAATGTTTTTCGTGCAAGCCCACTCATCAAAGAGCGTGGTTTCGTCAATTAAACTGAGAGCGGGGATTCTGGAGTAGAAGTGTTCGAGGATTCTTTGAATGTCTTTCCACTCTGGGATGTCTCTCAGTAAGGCCCATTCAAGTTTTTCTGTGTTCTCCAATGAGCGGCTGCAATTTTGGAGATAATCAACCGATGCTGAATAAAAGATTCTCACTGCACAAAAGAAATCATCCGCTCGTATGTCACCAGCTTCAACCAGGGCATCCAACTTCTTTTTAATGTCAGAGCGTATTAATTATTCCTCCAGCCTGGCCTGCAAGACTTTTCTCAGGTCATGAATGTGCAAAGCTATGGCCGTGCACAACAGAATGATAAGCAAAATGTTCTTCACTTGCATACACCTTGTCAGATTTGCTAACACTTGGTGTGGCACACTTACTTTTAGTAGCATCCACATGCGTTTTTGTATGAACATGCTGCGTGATGTCGATTCGGCCTCCATGGATGATGGAAAAGCGAGCTCCATAAATCTCACACCTCACTTTACTAGGCTCTGCCTATGACTCTTTTTTTTTTTCTCCCTAATTTGGAATGCCCAATTCCCAATGCGCTGTAAGTCCTCATGGTGGCATATTGACTTGCCTCAATCCGAGTGGCAGAGGACGAATTTCAGTTGCCTCTGTGTCTGAGACCTTCAATCCGTGCATCTTATCACGTGGCTTGTTGAGCACATTATCACAGAGACCTAGCGCATGTGGAGGCTTCACGCTATTCTCTGCGGCATCCACACACAACTCACCATGCGCCCCACCGAGAGTGAGGACCACATTATGGTGACCACGAGGAGGTTAATCCAACGTGACCCTACACACCCTAGCAACTGGGCCAACTGGTTGCTTAGGAAGCCTGACTGGAGTCACTCAGCACGCCCTGGATTCAAACTTGCGACTCCAGGTGTGGTAGTCAGCGTCTTTACTTGCTGAGCTACCCAGGCCCCCTTGTGACTCCTTTTTCAGAAATGTAAACTCTTTTTGAAGATCCTCATTAAATGTACATGCATGCTTCCTTGACATTTTTCCAGCTGCAATTTCATCTGTGTGCTCTTTCAATCTGGTTCTTCAATCAGTTCACTAACTGGATGTCTATTGATAGGGGATTGTGATTAGATAGTTTAATCCAATCATGTACTTCAAATAACACGATATGATTTTATTGGTTTTACAAGCCGTATACTTGGCTACCTTTGATTAGAATACTCACGTGACTGAGAAAGCCACATAAGTGATAGAGAAATTTTAGGAGGGGGAAATCTGGGACAAAACACAATTCTTTCAGAGTAAGTCGGGACACTAGGAAAAGTGCTTAAATACGGGACTGTCCCGGGAAAAACGGGACGTCTGGCCACTCTACTAATGCTACCCTCTCTACTAATTTGCTCTCAGCACCCCCTGGCATCCTTTGAATGCCCACTGGGGACCCCTGCTTTAGGACAGCTGCGGCCTGTGAATTTTAAGTCTAGGCATTCAGTGCAATTCATGCCATTAAGAAAACACAGTGTTTTACAATGAATAAGACACCGTATCATACATTACATGGCAGTCAACTAATAATACCAATTGACATTTTAAAAACACGTCCATGCATGAAAGCCAGAACCAAGGAGGTCTAATACCAAGAAATTCTCTCTAATAATATTTGCGATTTAAATTTTGTTTGCAATAAATTTTGTTTCATCAGGGTACACGGTTACTTTTCAAAACTTGATCCAATACCGAATGCTCAAACAGCCTAATTTACACTTATAAAACTGCAGAAGCTGCTATAACAATGCAAAAAGCACTTACCAATTTGCTTGAAGTGAAAATCAGTCCTCCTTTCCTGTTTAATTAATCAATTGCAAAATCATGCAGAACTTCTCAGGTTTTTAAATACAAAAGGATCTCTTTCTTAATGGCAATAACAGCAGTGATGACAGCCGACTCGTCAGCAAGATCTTGTGCTCTTCGCTTTCAAATTACGTACATCACTTAAAGCGTGATTGTGTCACTCAAGGCCAGCTAGAGTGAAGACCACAACCACCAAGAACAAATAAATCAATGTGATTGGCTGCTGAATCTGACAATCTGACTTTAGATGCCTATTCACTTGCACTGTTGAGGGATTCTATAGAAATTCTGAAGGCCTGACGGGGTGGAGCTCAGACTCACGCGCTGCATCGGCTAAGGAGCATGGCTTCGGGCATGCGCTTTGTGAAACAGTTGTCACACTTTGCTTGTAAGCAGTGGCGGATTTAGGCATGGGAGACATGGGCAGTATCTTTGGGGGGGGGGCTGCACAAAGGCAGGGCGTGTTGAAGTGGATTTAGAACCGCTACTAGAACCGCTACAATTTCTGATTGGATAAAATTTAGTTTTTTTGCTATTCATTTGTAGATTAATTAGAAGTGGAAAGCGAATGCAAATACATAGGCAAAAAGATCAATGAGAATGAAAGGATGAAAAAATAGTTATTTGTTAGGCATGTTACGCCAGCAGAGAAGGCTTTGCTGGCCCTGAGAAATCGCCACTGCTTTAGGATGACAGTTTAAGGTTGAGATTTAGGTTAGGAGGTTATTAACCCTGTAAAGCCAGATATATGAAAAAAATGGTCAGAAAATTTAAAAAAAAATTTTTTATATTAAACTGTTTTTAGTGCCATTAGACAACTATAACAAGAAATCCTAAAAACAAATAATAATAATAAAAAATAATAAATAAAAAATGTTATTATGTATCATATTTGATACATTAGGCTTTAAAGGTCATTATCCTCCTGAGGCCCAGCAAATCATTTTTGTGTATGACATTTGTTATTTAAATTGTTCTTAGCCCATACATGCTACAGTGGTAAATCTTGAAATATTATCAGAGGACTCACTGGGCTTTTCAGAGATACCAAATGTTTGAGAGTTTGGCCATGACAACTTCTTCTCCTTCGTCTATAAATATGGACTGAAATGTATCACAGTTCAATTCTGCACAATATAAATAAAATATAATTTTTTCAACAAAAATGTTTATCATATGTATTTTATGCACAAAACACTATATTGACATTTAAAAAAGGGAAATTTTAAACTTTTTGCTTGGTCTCAGGAACTTATTGTAAGATGACATCATAATAGCTTGTAATGTAAAATAATGAGATCTTTATAATGACAGAGCAGGCTGCATATATGAAAATACACAGAAATATTAGTTCACACTTTAAATATATCTTGTAACAAGTATTTGTCAGAATTTTCAAAGCTCTGTGATTTTTTTTTTTTTGTTCTTTTTTTTTTTTTGTGGTGGGCATAAAATGGAATGTAATGGTGATTGAGAGATATAACTCAAAAGCCTGTTGTGTCATATTTGATACATGATTTCAATAAAATAATATATACAATTTGAACCAAGCACAAGTTGCTTATATTCAGCATATACTCATTTTAAAATATCAGTAACAACATAATCATTACCGTCACTTTTACTTGATTAAAATAAGCTGTCATTTATCCCAAAATAAGAGTCACTTTTCGCGTAAGTCCACCACCATTTTAAATAGATCAATATAAACTAGTAAATAGCCACTATATGGTGCCATAAACATGTCAAACTTACATACCATAGGTTGTTTGGCTCATCAGCTTGAACAGAGAGAAACAGGAGCCGTCAAAGCGTTTTATGGTTAAAATATGCATTTCTCTTCAGCGTATTACATTATTAAAAATTAAAACAACTCGCTTTACAGCTCGCTTTGGCACCTGTCTGTGGACAATTCACCCCGAAACTGGAGCTCACACATGCACATAATTTCAACAACAATTCCAGCTTCGGTCACTGGAGGCAGTGATTTGAATTTCTGTAAACACAGACTGATTTCAGCTGAAGAACTGTTAACCTACTGTCACTGTATTCACAGTGATAGTCTGGATAGTCTGAAGTCAAAGTCGGGAAATCAGACCATCCAGCATTGATTGAAAATACAAACACTAAAGTAATTTTCTCTGTAATACTATTTCATTTTTGTTTGTTTGTTTACATTTATAATTACAGTTTAGCTTCAGTTCTTTTGCAGCCCTTCAGAAAATCAAGAGTTCATGGCAAATTTGCCACAAATTGTTGATAAGGTTTGCTGGAGAATCACCACTACCGGTGAAGGGCTGCAAAATTCTGGCTAACATTTGCAACTAATACAAATCTCATTTGCATGTGAAAATAACGAGCGGCTAATATGCGGCAAGTTTGTGACTAGTTTAGATTTTTTGTAAGGGAAACTCAAATATTTTATTTGGTTAACGAAAATATTGTACACTGCTAGTTTTGATTTTAGTAATAGTTTTTGACACATAACAGTTAGCTGTGGTCCTCGAATCTAATTGGATGAGAGACGTTCCATGTGTACTGATGTCTCACTCCATCAGCACTCGTACGCTTCGCTGTTTGTATCACTCTACTTGTGTTCGCGGCTTTCTAAACTAAAGTATGTAAAAGAGCTTTAGGTACGTCTATTTTTATTTATTCCTTAGACATTAAAGATTTTACCCTGCAGGTTGCGACAAAAGACCATTTTTTTGTGTGATATGAGAGTGCTGAAATAACGTTCGTTTGAGTCAGCACTGGCAGTCAGCAAATGGTTCTTTGAATAATCAGCAATTGTCTCTCACTCCATGATCGCTTGGATTACTCCTAGACTACAGCTGGGAAATACAGTTAAACTAACAGCTTCAGCATTAAGGCTTATCACAGCTGAGAGACACAACAAAGTAATCACATATACTCAAGGTGCTTACCACAGTTTCCGCCTTGGGAGCAGAATGCAGATGTAAACATTCAACATGGCAGAGGAGAGAACGAACCGGGTACAGTGAAATACTCAGGCATGACCCCGCTCGGCTGGCTATTTTTTTTACTTAGAGAAAATAGGATGCATTTGACCAAAATGACATTATCTACTGCAAGCTGACTAACACTAAAGATGAGGAATTTAGTTAAACAGCTATAGCTTTACTGATAATCTCTGCTTGGGATGCGCGACAGACGCAGGTAATCGAAAACGCTCAATCGCTCTCTCTCTCTCTCTCTCTCTCTCTCTCTCTCTCTCTCTCTCAAACACACACACACACACACACATCTTAGTTCCTCCAAAAACTTGTTAGAAACAGCCTAAGCCATCGTTATTTGTTCTAAAGTGATGTTTTTGAATTAGTAAAGGAGGATTGGCTGCATCTTTTGAAATAGCAATGGCAGATCCTCAACAGTGGCATAAGTAGTTTCATGCACAAATGCGTTTTTTTGTGACAGTCCTTCATTTTTCCTCATTGTTTTATTTACTTGTTCGTTGAACTGTTGTATGTAAATAATATCACACTTGCAGTCATGATGTATGACCCTAAATCAGCACAGCTGTGATTACCTACGGTCCTCCAACTTTTTGTGACAGCCAATGCAGTATAAAACCACATCGGATGGCAACTGGCCAAGGAGACACTTCTCTGGAACCACGGTGTCCAGAAATCCAGCCAAGCTTCTCCGCAGTGGTTTCCCAGGGTGAGGAAACTTTTCTTCATAACTGTGCGCATAATCTTACCCATGTTTGTAAATCCCTGATATCCTGAAGGTATACTGTTCTTCTTCATGACAAAGATTGAGAAAGTATGCTAATTATACTTGCAGTCAATACTTCTGAATGCGTGAGTGCACTCTCTTTGGCATTGCCTGTGTCTACACACACACCATTGAAGTAAGACTAATCACTAAGTATCCGTTTACGTGTGTGTGGTTGCGGGTGAGAGGCCGGACCCCGCTCTGAGGGACAGACATTGCACTGCATCCATCATAAAGTTTTTTCAAGAATTTTAAAAAAGAATTTTAATATGCATGTGTATGTGTGAGTTTACTGGGAATGCATGTGTCTTTGTGTGTGTCAGAGTGTGCTGTAGGACCCACCCAGGGGACAACAAAGCGGCACCTCGTTTCAAATGAAAAGCTAGAGTCTCGTTGGGAAGTGTGTGTGTGTGTGTGTGTGTGTGTGTGTGTGTTTACTCTCTCTCTCTTTCTTTCTCTCCTCTCTCTACCCCCCACTCCAACAGCCCTTCCAAATAAATAAGAATTTTTGATTACAGTTACAAGCCCATAAATTATGCAGGCCAGCCGCCGATGAAGAGCATTTGAAAGACAGCCTGTTTTAACCTTTTTTTTTTTCAGTCTCTCTCTTTATCTGTCTGTCTCTCTAAGGGAGAAATGGAAGGATGGTCCGGGGGGAAAGCATGTAGGGACGTCAGAGGAAGCGATAGAGAGAGTGAATAAAAAGCGAGGCTTAGGATCTCTGCTGAAAAAAACAGCTTAAACCTGATGTTTGCTGTTGTTAGTTGGTTTAAATTAGTGTTGCACGGTACACTGGTGCTTCGATACTATCATGGTACCCAAAATTCAAAATACTGATCTGGAGACATGCTTTTAAAAAATGTATTCCTTTCAACTTGACACTGCATTTTAAAAAGTATTGCTCATTGTGCTAGAATTTTATTTAAAAAAAAGGGCAAGATGCAACAGCCAATGACCTCCATCTGATGCAAGTGTATATCGACCGATGGAAAAACATGATATTCCATCTTATATTCCAAGCAGATGGAATATACAGTAAGAATGATTTGTCGTTCTTCAGTTTTCTGTAAAATTTGAGGGTTTAACTGGATTGACAAGCAATGAAAGTGAAGAAATTAAGACAAAACCCTAACACTATATTATTTGACATAATATTATCCTAATAGTGTAACATTCAGCTTAGCAGCGGAGTAACAGCCAGATGAAGACAATGTAGTGTGAAGAACCCAAGTGCAGTTTATTTACAATGTGAAATCCAAAAACGTGAATACAAAACAAACGTAAACGACTTGACTTGACAACGTTACACCAAAATAATACTTGACAAAAGACAATGGCAAACATGAGAGCTTAAATGCATGGACATGGGCAAACACATGACAATGACAACCAATAACAAGACTAAACTAATAACAAGATAACAAGACTACTAAAACATGAACCAATGAAAAGACAAGACTAATAAACAAGATACTCAAACAATGAACCTATGAAAACAAGACACATGAACAGGGGAAACACATGACAAGATCACATGAGGGAACAAGAAATCACATGACATGAACACATGACTATAAAACAGGAACTAAACTAAAAAATAAAAGACATGAACACAAAACATGAACAAAAACACATATAAACCTGACAAATAGTTAATACAGTAATAATAACAATAGTATCTTTGTGAAACTGTGAAGAATTAATACAACAACAGAGAAGCTTTGTCATTTAGCCCCTTATTCAAACAACAAGAGTGATATCCTGATGACACTTGGTAATGTACTGTAAGACATTTTGAAGGTACCGTAATAACCTTATTGTTGATATGAACAATTATAGTTATTTCCTGTCCTTATGTATCAAGCACACTGATGCAGTTTATGAAGACACTTCGAAGTGAAGCTGTACATTCAGAATCACCGAGAGTGCTAGAAAAATCATTGGTAGACATTAAGCATGACAGTATCATACCCCTGCTTGCTAATGCATGTCTGTGAAACATGATATACACGTTACCCGCCCCTCCCCCTTTACCGTAACACACACACAAATGAAGGCACCACACACCCAGGCATGCTCGCACACACACTAAGACACTTGAGGCAATTTGGCACCTTCTCGAACCCCATTTGCTAGTACAAAGAGGCATTGTTAGTTAGTAATGTTAATGAGCTCAATATGCCCTCAACTGGAATGTGTGAAAGCAGAGGCCCAGGCTGTGTATGTGTGTATGCCCTCGTTCCCACATTTTTCAAGGAGTTGCCACCCCCTCACTCACTATCTGAAAATGACTGGCATACAGATACTCAGTAGAGGGAGTTGGCCATGGATCATTGACTAGCAATGTAATTGTCAAATACATGGGCAAACGTACATCAATTACACCAGCTGAAATCACTGATGGACCATGGAACTTATAACAGATATATATATATATAAACTCAGCAAAAAAAGAAACATCCCTTTTTCAGGACACTATATTTTAAAGATAATTTTGTACAAATCCAAATAACTTTACGGATCTTTATTGTAAAGGATTGAAACAATGTTTTCCATGCTTGTTCAATGAACCATAAACTATTAATGAACATGCACCTGTGGAACAGTCGTTAAGACACTAACAGCTTACAGACAGTAGGCAATTAAGGTCACAGTTATAAAAACTTAGGACACTAAAGAGACCTTTCTACTGACTCTGGAAAACACCAAAAGAAAGATGCCCAGGGTCCCTGCTCATCTGTGTGAATGTGCCTTAGACATGCTGCATGGAGGCATGAGGACTGCAGATGTGGCCAGGGCAATAAATTGCAATGTCCGTAATTTGAGACGCCTATGACAGTGCTACAGGAAGACAGGAAGGACAGTTGATCATCCTCGCAGTGGCAGACAACGTGTAACAACACCTGCACAGGATCGGTACATCCAAATATCACACCTGTGGGACAGGTACAGGACGGCAACAACAACTGCCCGAGTTACACCAGGAATGCACAGTCCCTCCATCAGTGCTCAGACTGTCCACAATAGGCTGAGAAAGGCTGGACTAAGGGCTTGTATGCCTGTTGTAAGGCAGGTCCTTACCAGACATCACCGGCAACAATGTTGTCTATGGGCACAAACCCACCTTCGCTGGACCAGACAGGACTGGCAAAATGTGCTCTTCACTGACGTGTCACGATTTTGTCTCAGCAGGGTGATGGTCAGAGAAATGAGCATTACACTGAGGCGTATGCTCAGGAGCAGGATCGATTTGGAGGTGGAGGGTACGTCATGGTCTGGGGTGGTGTGTCATAGCATCATCGGACTGAGCTTGTTGTCATTGCAGGCAATCTCAATGCTGTGCATTACAGGGAAGACATCCTCCCTCTTGTGGTACCCTTCCTGCAGGCTCATCCTGAATTGACCCTGCAGCATGACAATGCCACCAGCCATACTGCTCATTCTGTGCATGATTTCCTGCAAGACAGGAATGTCAGTGTTCTGCCATGGCCATGGGTTCCCCTTCTGTCACTCACTCGACGTTGTGTCGATGTAGTGACACTAGGGGTCACCCTTGGGAGCCACAAAAACCTCTGATCTTTGAGAAAAGGCCAATGGGAATTGGCGAGTGGAATTTGTATGCCACTCACCCGGACATTTGGGTATAAAAGGAGCTGGCTTGCAACCACTCATTCAGATTTTTTCTTCGGAGCGAGCTGAATTACTCTGCCGATCCATTCACCTCTATATCTGTTGGATTTACTGTTTCTTCCCCTCTTGCATTGTGCAGAGAATGCTCCTGGGTGCTTCAGCAGCTAAAAGAGTATATTCTTTCCTCATAAAGAGTATATTTTCTACTAAAAGAGTGGCACTTACGAAAGCGTCTTTTTCAAGATGCCTTTTCGTTTGTGTATTATGACCTGATTGAGGTCGCTATCTCTCCGCTCCTGATGGCCACGATCGCTGTCTCACGTGTGTGGGAGCTTCCCACACGGAGACATCTTTTGTGGATGGTTCGTGTCCTCATTGCGAGAACATGACCATGGCAACGTTGCTGTCGCGGCTTTCTTTCATCAGAGGGAAAGCCATCCCAGCGGCTCCCCGCCTTGGTCCTTCTACCTATGGGTATGAGGCAGAGACGGTTAGCACTGGGGGTGATTTGGGGACCTCAGTGCGAGCTTCTCTGCCGGGAAACCCCCTGCGGACCTCCCATTCCCCAGCACGCTTTTTTCAAGCGAGTATTGAGCCTGGTTAGCTCAGCGAGTATTGACGCTGACTACCATTCCTGGAGTTGCGAGTTCGAATCCAGGGTGTGCTGAGTGACTCCAGCCAGGTCTCCTAAGCAACCAAATTGGCCCGGTTGCTAGGGAGGGTAGAGTCACATGGGGTAACCTCCTTGTGGTCACGATTAGTGGTTCTTGTTCTCAATGGAGCACGTGTAAGTTGTGCGTGGATCACGGAGAGTAGCATGAGCCTCCACATGCGGAGTCTCCGCGGTGTCATGCACAGCGAGCCACGTGATAAGATGTGCAGATTGACTGTCTCAGAAGCGGAGGCAACTGAGACTTGTCCTCCGCCACCTGGGTTGAGGTGAGGGCTTTCCAAATTGGAAGAAAAGGGGTTAAAAAAAGGGAAACTCCTACTAAAGAATGGGAAATTATTTCTCTGTGTTAGACATATCCTTGACACAGGTTATTTCAAAAAGTGGTGTGAACAATATTGGCCATGGCATAAAGTGGTGGGGACAAGTCCCACACATCCCACCCAGAAATGACACCTATGGTCCTAGTGTTAATCCTAGAATCTGAAGGTAGTTTTCAACCAATCATAGCCCTAGGTCAAACCATAACCTGAACTCATAGATCACTAATCAATTGACCATAGCCCTAGTTTTAACTCTCCCAAGCAGAGTTACTAGCCTTAGTCCTAACCTTAAAATCAGAGGGCAATGATCAACCAATGATAGCCCTATATGAAACCCCAATACTAAAATCAGAGGGCAGTGATCAAATAGTCACAGTTAACTCTAGTTAACTCTAACCCTAACCCTGAAAAACATTCGTTCATGAGGTCACGTGATGCCATGCGAGGAGCACATGTGTGAGCGACAAGCTCTGCGCACTTTGCTAGTTTTTTAATTATTTTCATGTTATAATCTGGTGAGATTCGATACACCTAGTTACATATTTGTTCTTTGAGGTAAACATGGCAAAGAAGTCAAAATCCTCTGGCTCTGGAGACATTAAAAGACACTTACTTGCTCAAGCTGAAACCTCTGATGGGCCTGCAGACCTGGGACTCAATTTGGATGGTGCGGCGGGAGAGATTCAACGGCAACTGTCCAACATGTCTGTGATGCTGACGAAGGTTGTTGCTGACTTGGAGGATCTCGCTGTAATACGTCAATCGATTACGGCGATAGAAACAAAATTCTCTGAGTGGCAGATGTTGAGAAACATATTTATATGGAGTCATCGGAAAGAGAATTATCCGCTAATCCGCTCGCGACCAAAATTGACGTGGGAAATATTTTGGAAAAACTAGAAGATATCGAAAATAGGAGCCGAAGAAATAATATACGGATTGTTGGAATTCCTGAGCTTGAAGAAGGCAGAAATATGCTTGACATAACAGGCAATAAGCTGGAAATAGAACGAGCTCACAGAGTCCCGGCAGGCACCGATCAATTCTGGCCAAATTTCTGAGATCTTCCGATAAAGATCTTGTGTTGCGCGAGGCGAGGAGCAAAGGAAAGCTTTCTTGGAAGAATCACAATATTTTCTTGTTCCCGGATATTGTGAATTTGACAAGAGAGAAATGCGATTGATTCAAGGAGTGTAAGAAACTATTGCATCAACAGAAGATCGCTTTTGCACTGATGTTTCCGGCAAACTGAGAATAGATATGAAGGATGACCGCAAAGTACGTGTCCCAAACAAGCACTGTCCTTCATAAATACATTGGAATGAGTAAGCCATTTGGTGTTTCTTATGTGAGTGGATTGACTCACTGAACATACACTCCACTGTCGGAGGAAGCTGGGCGCCAATTTTATTTCTGTTTGTGTAGGTTCTACCTAGCGGCTGGAGTTTGTTTTGTGGAATAACATTTCTCCTTCAAGAAACTTTTGCATTGATGGAGGATCGCTTTTGCACTGGGGTTCCCGACCAGATTGAGTGTGGATGCTGGGGATGGCCACAAAATATCTACATGCGCACACAAAGGATGTCTTTTATAAAGTTGATGGACTGAGTAAGTCATGTGTATTTTTTCATGCGGCCTCCAAGTGAATTTGTCTCTTGACCATCCAAGGAACTGGGATGCATGTTTTGTTTCTTTTTGTGCTGGTTCCGCCTAGTGGCTGGAGTTTGTTTTGTGGAATAACACTGCTTTGGGACAGTTGTGGATGAATCTGTTCGTTCCTTGCCCTTATGCCTCCTGTTGGCTGGAGTTTGTTTTGTGGAGTATTTTTGCGGGACATTGGAATGATTATGTCATCTGCTGCACTCATAAACAGCCGGCTCACTGAACACTTGTTTGTCTGTCCGAGGAAACTGAACGGCTTTATATCGGTTGGAATTTGTTTGGTGGAGGAACACACCTTCGAGACAGTTCTGTGAATGAATCTACACGTTCTTTGTGTTTATTCTGCCTATTGGCTGGGGTTTGTTTTACAAAGTATTTTCTGTTATGTAATTTTGCCTTACAAAATTTGTGCAGAAGCACCGGATTTGAATAATCCGACGGCAAAGTTGTCGCGGGGGCTCTCATAGGCGTACATAGACCTTTTAAGTTTAGAGGGATTGACGGCAGTTGGCGCTGTCATGTGCAGGGTTAATGCGCATGTTTTTCTTTTTTCTGTTTATTTGGTTTGGGGTGGGGGAGTTCGGGGTTTGATTGTTGCACTAATGTTGGAATGTGGTCTGTATAATCTTGTTTTTGTCTATAATATCAAAATGTTAATATGAGTGGATTATCTTTCTCCACATGGAATGTGAATGGGTTGGGGCACCCCATAAAATGAAGGAAGGTTATTTCTTTCCTTAAGCAAAGAAATGTGATATAGTGTTTCTTCAAGAAACACATCTTTCCCCGCAGGAAGCTGAAAAAATTGGGAAGATGTGGCATGTTTTCTTTAGTGCTGGCTCAAGTAAGAGTAGGGGAGTCATTACATTGATAAGTAAAAATCTACAATTCAAATCTCTCAAACAGATTAAAGATAAATTAGGGAGAATCATTATTGTTTTAGCAGAAATTCAGAGGCAAAGGTTGGTTTTGGCTAATATTTACGCGCCTAATTTTGATGATCAGGGCTTTTTTATTGATCTTGAAGGGATGATGCAAGCCGCTGGAACCCCTCATGATATAATATTGGGAGGAGACTTTAATGTTTTGATGGACTCAGTCCTTGATCATAGTGAAGCAAAAGTGTGTAAGCCCCCTAGAGCAACATTGACGCTTCACAGGATGTGTAAAAATCTTGGTCTTGCAGATATCTTTTGAACCCATCTGGTAGCGCTCATGGAGTTGGAAGGGAATATTAAAAGTGCCGAAGCAGAGCTGAAGAGCCTAATGTCGTCTGATGGCCTCAGAGAATTTACCCGATTCAAATACAGATATAATACTATTTTGTTGTGGAAAGTGGAATTTTGGTTATTCAGGGCAAGACAGTCATATTTTGAGTCTGGGGACAAAGCAGGGAAGGTTTTGGCTAGATATATAATGCAGAGAGAGTCTTTTTCTACCATTCCCTCAGTGAAATCTGCTGGTGGTGAAATTTTTACCTTGGCCATTGATATTAATAATGCCTTTAAAGTGTTCTATCTTGATCTCTATAGTTCGACATCTTCGTCTACCGATGAAGATATTATAAAATTTGTGGAACCATTAGAACTCCCTAAATTGATGATTGAGCAAAAAATTCTCTTGAT
Organism: Myxocyprinus asiaticus; assembly: GCF_019703515.2. Taxonomy (NCBI): domain Eukaryota; kingdom Metazoa; phylum Chordata; class Actinopteri; order Cypriniformes; family Catostomidae; genus Myxocyprinus; species Myxocyprinus asiaticus. The sequence continues at coordinate 3,701,341 of NC_059377.1, forward strand.
TCTGAGATAACCTTGGAGGAGCTTGACAAGGTAATTAAGGCCTTACCCTACAGGCAAAGCTCCGGGGCCAGATGGTTTTGCCGCTAAATTTTTTAGATCTTATGCTACAGAATTGGCTCCACTATTGTTAGAAGTTTATACGGAATCATTAAAGAATGGAAAGCTTCCCCCAACCATGACACAAACCCAGATCAATCTGATTCTTAAAAAGGACAAAGATCCAAGTGAGTGTAAAGTTACCATCCAATTTCCCTGATCCAGCTAGATGTAAAAATGTTGTCAAAAATTTTGGCTAATCGGTTAAGTAAAGTTATGACTAGATCAGGTGGGTTTATTCGGGGCTATAGCTCTTCTGATAACATTAGGCGTTTCATCAATATCATGCGGTCAGTAGCGAATGATCAGTCTCCGGTCGCTGCCATCTCACTTGATGCCAAAAAGGCATTTGATATGGTAAAATGGGATTATCTTTTTAAGATTTTGGAAATGTATGGGTTCGGGAGTACATTTATTGGTTGGATTAAGTTACTTTATAGACACCCTGTAGCAGCAGTACAAACAAATGGATTAATTTCAGATTATTTTACTCTGAATAGGGGCACTCAGTAGGGTTGCCCTCTTTCCCCATTATTGTTCTGTCTTGCCCTGGAACCATTAGCAGCCGCGATAAGAAAGGAGGATGATTTTCCAGGGGTGACTGCGGGAGGTGTGGTGCATAAGCTTCTGCTTTATGCAGATGATATTTTATTATTTGTCTCTGACCCTACTAGATCTATGCCTTGTCTCCACAGAATTATTAATTCCTTTTCCAAGTTCTCAGGATACAAAGTCAATTGGTCTAAATCCGAAGCTTTGTCTCTGACAGCGTACTGCCCGGTAACGTTTTTTCAGCCGGGCGCCTTCCAGTGGCCCAAACAGGGCATTAAGTATTTGGGTATTTTATTCCCAGCAAATTTGTGTGATTTAGTTAGAGTTAATTTTGACCCTTTAATAAAAAGATTTTCGAGCGATGTGGACAGGTGGGCTTCATTACATTTATCGATGATTGGGAAGGTTAATGTTATTAACATGAACTGTATTCCTAAATTCAACTAACTGCTACAGTCACTCCCTATAGATGTCCCCCTCTCTTATTTCAAGCAATTTGATAGCATAGCGAAGTCCTTCATTTGGAATGGTAAACGTCCCAGACTACATTTCATCAAATTACATAGGCCGACTGACAAAGGTGGGCTAGGCCTACCCAAGATTTTGTTTTATTATTATGCGTTCGGTCTCAGGCATTTGGCTCATTGGTCACTTCTGCCTGAAAGAGCCCCTCCCTGGTTTTATATTGAACAGGAAGTCCTTGCCCCTATTTCGCCATTTCAAAGCCTTTCTATCAAACTAACTAGAGATGTTAAGTCACACCCCATTATTTCACATTTGTACGTGATTTGGACAAGAGTGGCCAGAGTATTTAATTCGGACATTTATTTAAATGTTGCCTCAAGCATACGGCTGAACCCCATATTATGTATCAACAAGTCCCCTTTCTGTTGGTCAGAGTGGATTGTGAGGGGGGTTACTACACTTGGCGACCTGTATGAGAGTGAAGTGTTGAGATCTTTTGAGAATTTGGGTCATCATTTTGGGATTCCCAGATCTCAGTTTTATGTGTATAAACCACTAAAGCGGCAGATACTCTGGGAGTGGTGATTGCTGCTTTTGGAAAAGGTCATGAGGAACCGGTGTATTACTCCCTGCTAACTCAGAGTCTGGGGGATGGAGCTTTAAATTCTATCAAGAGATTATGGGAGAAAGATTTGAATTTGGTAATGGAAGAAGGAGTGTGGACTAGGATTCTAAAAAATTTCAAGTCTGCATCTAGAGATGCAAGTGTTTCCCTTATGCAATTTAAGATTTTACATAGATTTTATTGGACCCCCTCTAGATTATATAGGCTTGGACTTAAAGACACACCCACCTGCTGGCGATGCCAATCAGAAGTTGGAGACACAACCCATGTCTTTTTGGGGTGTGTTAAGATCTGAAGTTTGGTTAAAGGTTCAAAATTATTTGTGTGATGTTTTGAGCATTCAAATTTGACTTTGTCCCAGACTCTGTATTTTGGGTAATGGGGTGGTTATAAATTAAATATAAATCACATAAAAAATTGGGTTCTGACCAGTCTCATGATCGGCAGGCAAATAATTTTAAGGGGTTGGAAGTCGAATGGAGCACCCTCGTTTTCTGAGTGGTGTGGGGAAATGGGGAGGGTAGCTGCATTTGAGTTAGTGGTATGTAGAAGGCCGGGGTTTAGGGAATTATTTGTTAAAAAATGGGGCAATTATTTAGTTTTTTTGGGGGGACTCTTGGGGAGGAGATGTGGAGAGTGTAGTTTAGTTTAATTATGTATGTTTATTATTATAATTATTATTATTATTATTTTATTATTTTTTGGGGTTTTGTGTGTGTGTGTGTGTGTTATTATGTGGGACCATAGGGGTGTTCGTTGGGGGTCAGGGTGGGATTGTATTAGTGGGGTTTGAATGTAAAATGCTGATTCCTTGTATATGTGTTGGGTTTTTCTTTGTCATGTACATATGAATCAATAAAAAATGTTAATTACAAAAACTCTAACCCTAACCCTAAAATATCAAGTTAGTCAATAACAATGATCATGCAATCATAGCCCTAGCTTTAGCCATAACCGTAAAATCAGAGGACAGTGATCTTACCAATCGAAGCCCTAAACCTAAAATAAGAGAGAAACGACCAACCAATAATAGCTTTAGCTCTAATCTTAACCTTAAACCTAGAATGGCAATGATCAACCAGTCACAGCTCTATATCTAATCCTAATCCTAAAATCAGAGGGCAGTGATCAACAATCACCCAATCATAGCTGGAGTTGTAGCCTTTACACAAAAATCAGAGGACAGTGATCAACCAATTACCCACCAATCATGCAGGCTGGGCTTCTCATAACACCTTTACCAGGTTTTATAACTTAAATGGTCTCTTTCCAGATCCTTACTGCGAAAGAGGGGTGATTCCTCAGTGTTCACTACCTAAAGCCAAGTGTACACTACACGACTTGCAGTCGCATTTTGCTATTTGCAAAAGGAAACATTTAAGAAAAACATATTAAAATAATAAAGACAGAGGGTATAGGGAGATGTGGGTGAAGTTTAATTTTATTATATTCTAATTATTTTTTGTCTTCAGCTTGCCCTCCTCTTGCGCACTCTCTATATTTCATTGGCTGTGTCCATCTTTCACTTGTCGGGACAGTTTGCACACGTGATGATAAGACGTCTAGATATCAAGCAGTTTTGAAAACTGTCGCAGCGTCTGGGACTAGACTAAGAGTGCAAACACAACAAGAACTTTTGTCATGAGATCCGAGACTTTTCGTCGCAGACCATTCGCCAACTCAAAACATCAAAGGAGATGATCTTGAGTCATGTACTGTCCATTAGGCATTACTAGTTAGTATCATTGTGTTCTGATTATCAGTCTAATGACTGTGTCGTTCTTGGCTCTTTCCAGTGTAAGATCTATGTTTTGATGTTCTACTACCCTGTTGGCTAGTGGCTGTATCAGTTCAAGGATGGGAGGAGGTGGGAACCGGCTGAACAGTCAACACAAAGTTTGAGTTCTATCTCTCTTTTCCTTCCTATTTTTCAATATGAAAAGTAGACTTTGTTGATGCATTTTAACTAGCCTACTGGCTAGAAGGCATTTCTTTTTGTGTGCGAATCAGTAGCATGGCATGATGGTATATACGATTCCCATAGCGTCAGCTACTGACACAGTGTCAAAGTGATCAACTTAAAAGGGAATGGTCTGGTTACGACTGTAGCCATGATTCCCTGAAAGGAGGGAATGTGACACTGTTATATGCGCATGGCGATGTGTGCATCAGGGTGGATTGTCAAGCGCCATCTGCCAATAAATTGGTGTGATTTTAAGGGCTTCAGAGATCTCCACTCCTGGGAGGAGTTTCCCATGGCATTAAGAATCCAAGGTTACAGTCATAACCAGACCATTCCCTAAGTGTAATACAAGTAATGTATTAATTCAGTAAACTGAGTAGATGTTGGTGGGCAATGTTTGAAACTAAGGAATATTGATTGAACTGTTGATTGAATCACATAGATGAAGTGTCCTTTGTTATTTGGCTGATAAAGGCTTTAGCTGGCATTCATATATTGTCTATGTTTTCCATTTTAAGAGAATGCAAGCAGTTGTCAGAGAAGTGTTACTCGCTGTTCGATTGGATTGCGGTTGATAGCAGTTTATTCACTGTGAAGTCCATCCAAAGACCAAGATGATGCAGGCAGGGGTCAGTGAGGTGTGACTCAGAGTCTGGTTAAAAGCTTGTGGCAGTTCATTTTCAGGCAAGTCTATCCTAAGTTGAAGGTGCAGGCAGTGGCCGGTGAAGTATCACTTGTTGTATGGCTGGATTTGGCAGCAGTTTATTCTCTGTGAAGTCCATCGTAGGAGACTGAAGTGATGCAGACAGTGATCATCGAAGCTCACCTTGCTGTCTGGTTGGCACAGGCTGCAGTTAGTAGTCATCGCTCAGTGACACATAGTGGTGGGAGTGGGACATCAGGCTGGATGGTAGCTGGATCTTGCAGGCTCTGGTAACCTTGAGAATTGTATCCCAAGGATGAATCAGGGAAACAAATAGAATAATATTAGCGTGTATGCCATTAACTTAATTTCAAAGCAGAGTTATAGAATATGAGAAGTGTTCTGGTTCCGCCAGATCTGACTAATGCAGCTTAACTATGGATTGAGGGATAAATTAGGTTTATGCCTGGCTGAAAAGATGGGTCTCTAGTCTAATCTTAAACTGAGAGAGTGTGTCCCGAACAATGCTAGGAAGGCCATTCCATAGTTTAGGATTAAAATAGGAAAAGGATCTACCTCCTTTTGTGAATTTTGATATTCTAAGTACTATCAACAGGCCAGACTTTTTGAGATATAAAATAGAGTCTTGTAAACAAAAGCAAAACCAGAGCTGCAAAGGCAGAAGCTCAGCAACTATACGCAGAGATCAGTAAAGAAGTCAAAAAGAGCATAAAAAAAGACAAAAATAAATTTGCGGAAGCCTTGGCAGAACAAGCAGAGCAGGCTGCAGGACAGAAACATGAGAATTGTACTATATTACAAGGAAACAAACAGGTGGAAGACGGATGACAGATCAACCTGTGAAGTACAAGGGGGAAAAGTTCTGTCCAACCAAACCAAACAACTTGCTCGATGGAAAGAGCATTTTGAAGAGCTCTTGAATCATCCAGCATCAGCATATCCACCAGATCTACCTCCAACACCATTACCAATATACATCGATAAAACAAACCAAAAAAGTAATAAAGAAAGCAATTTTTCTGCTAAAAAATGGAAAAGCCCCAGGCCCAGACTGTATTCCCCCAGAAGAATTAAAAGCGGAGCCTGAAATCTCTTCTCATATGCTATACAAATCTTTGGAAAAATACCTTGGGATACCAAGGAGATACCTCAGGATTGGAAACATGGACACATTATTAAACTTAATGAAAGGAAGTCTAAATTAATGTAGAAACTGGAGAGGCATCTCCCTGTTGTCTATACCTGGTAAGGTTTTCAACAAGATCCTGGTAGAAAGTTTAAAGACAGAGGTTGACCGACTGCTGAGAGACGAACAAGCTGACTTCCGAAGTGACCTTGAGGATGATCATAGAGCAGTCCCTAGAATGGAACTACCCATTGTTCCCATTAAAAAAAAACAGGGACATACACAATCACGAGAGCTTCACGTATCTTCTTTAGTGTGTCTGATATCAACACAGATGACATAACCTTCATAGACTTCAAACAGGCCTTCAACAGCTTAGTCAGAAACACACTTTGGAGACTGTTGCAACACCATGACATTCCACAAAAGATCATTAGTCTCATCAGAGCAAACTATGAACCATCCACCTACCAGATTGTCTATAATGGTACTCTGACAGACTATTTCACTGTCAGAACTGGTGTGCGACAGGGTTGTTTCCTTTCCTCTTTCTGATTGCCACAGATTGGATCATGTGGAAAACAACAAGTGGGAAACAGAGGGGTCTCCAGTGGACAATGTTTAGACAGCTAGAGGACATTGATTTTGCTGATGACATCACTCTTCTGTCGCACCAACATGAACATATGGTTTGAAAAGTTGCAGCATTTGATAGTGCCGCCTCAAAGACAGGACTGAAAATCAGCAAACAGTAAACTAGAACAATGAGAGTCAACACAAGAAAAGATAGCATCACCCTGGAAGGGGAGGTCCTGGAAGAAGTAGATCACTTCACATACCTGGGCAGTATTGTAAGCAAAGATGGTGGCACTGAGCTTGACATAAAACACGGGACAGGAAAGGCCATGGCAGCATTCCAAACTCTTAAACCAGTATGGAGATCTCAAAATATTTCTGTGAAAACCAAGTTGAGAATATTCAACACAAATGTAAAGTCCATTCTGCTCTATGCTTGTGAGACATGGTGTACTACAAAAGCTGCATCACACAAGCTACAAAAGTTTATAAACAGATGCCTGAGATACATAATTCATATCAGATGGCAAGACATGATTACAAATTAGCAACAATGGAACCTGACAGGTCAAGAGGCAGTGGAGATTCAGATAAGGAGGAGAAAATGGGGGTGGCTAGGACACACTCTGAGGAAACCTAATTCTAAAATTGTCCGACAAGTCCTGAAGTGGAATCCCCAGGGGAAACGAAACAGAGGACGACCCTGAACAACATGGAGAAGATCAACAATAAAAGAGTTTGAAGAGCTGGGACTGTCCTATGGCCAGATTGAGGCTACTGCCCAAGACAGATGCAAGTGGAGAAATCTTGTGGATGACCTATGCCTCACCCAGGATTCAAGGGTTTAAGAAAGAGTCAGCTTTAATAATTTAAACTAAATTTTGAACAACAAAAGCTTGAACAACAGAGGGCGTAGTTAGCATAGGCAAATGCATCATGTGTTGGTATGATACATGATGCATAAATTCTCTAAATAGAAATGAGTAGAGATGCTGGCACACTGCTAAAGGTTCCAGTTTATTGACAACGTTTAGACCCGAATTGGGTCTTCGTCTGGTCAAACACACTAGTCATCTTTTCCCTCCTAAATTATATACACTTCTTTTTTATAGGAGGAAATAAAAAATGGGTGGAGTATACCATCACCAGATGTAGTGAAAACAATCGCAAAGAAACAACACATTTTTTTTTAAAAAAAAAACAGGAAAAATATTCTATATGTTTTCAATCCATACCAAACACAAGCACATTTAAAATTTACTAATTTTTTACATACCTTAAAAACATTCAATTGGTGCAAACAGATGTACAGAAATTTAGACAGATGTAATCCAAAGAAATCTTTTTATATATATTTATATATATATATTTTTTTTATATATATGTAACGTCTGCAAAAGCACACTGTAATAATCACAGTCTTTCGTATTTTAGATGGTCTCCCCTCACCATGTAAGCGAATTAAATACAGGTGCCTTTTCAGCACTGTGCTTAAAGCGCAAGAATGTATCTGCTCTGCACAAGAGAAAACTAAAGTTTACAGCTGTTTAATAATAGTGCTATATTAATCTAATATATAATGCTAAATATAATGTATAATAATGCTATGGGGAATATAATTCTACTGTCAAATGTAATGTTTAATTTTATTTTTATCAGTACATTTTTATTTAAATAATTATTAAGTTAATCTACAACTGGATAAGTATGCACTTCCATTAAAATGTTTTTTTTTTTTTTTTTTTAAGAATATTTTGATGTAATCAATGATACTATTCTAGAAAAAATTTAATATTAATTTAGAATATTTAAAATGTGTAAACATAATTCTGTATTTTCAGCTAAGCAGAATAATCAATATTTCTATTCTGGTGTCATTGTTGCCCTGTTCTGGGCTGATTTTTAGTCCCAGTACACTTCTGATGGATCATTATGCACTTTAATGAACAGTATTTTAGTTACGTTTTAAAGGAAAGGAAATGTTTTGTATACACTTGCGGCAAAAAGTTTGGAATAATGTACAGATTTAGCTGTTTCGGAAGGAAATTGGTACTTTAATTCACCAAAGTGGCATTCAGCTGATCACAAAGTATAGTCAGGACATTACTGATGTAAAAAACAGCACCATCACTATTTGAAAAAAAGTAATTTTTGATCAAATCTAGACATGCCCCATTTCCAGCAGCCATCACTCCAACACCTTATCCTTGAGTAATCATGCTAAATTGATCATTTGGTACTAGAAAATCACTTGCCATTATATCAAACACAGTTGAAAGCTATTTGGTTCGTTAAATTAAGCTTAGCATTGTCTTTGTGTTTGTTTTTGAGTTGCCACATTATGCAATAGACTGGCATGTCTTAAGGTCAATATTAGGTCAAAAATGGCAAAAAAAAAAAAAGAAACAGCTTTCTCTAGAAACTCGTCAGTCAATCATTGTTTTGAGGAATGAAGGCTATACGATGCTTGAAATTGCCAAAAAACTTAAGATTTCATACAAAGGTGTACACTACAGACAACTGGCTCTAACAAGGACAGAAAGAGATGTGGAAGGCCAGATGTACAACTAAACAAGAGGATAAGTACATCAGAGTCTAGTTTGAGAAATAGACGCCTCACATGTCCTCAGCTGACAGCTTCATTGAATTCTACCCGCTCAACACCAGTTTCATGTACAACAGTAAAGAGAAGACTCAGGGGTGCAGGCCTTATGGGAAGAATTGCAAAGAAAAAGCCACTTTTGAAACAGAAAAACAAACAAACAAACAAAAAGGTTAGAGTTGGCAAAGAAACACAGACATTGGACAACAGATAATTGGAAAAGAGTGTTATGGACTGTATGGTCCACAGTGCCTCAGAAGAGAAGTGCCCGACAAGATGGCCACATCTATGGCAAGTGCTACAGGAAGCGTGGGGTGAAATGTCACCTGAGTATCTGGACAAACTGACAGCTAGAATGCCAAGGATCTGCAAAGCTGTCATTGCTGCACGTGGAGGATTTTTTGATGAGAACTCTTTGAGGTAGTTTAAAAAGTTTTTTTTTTAATTTTAATTGTAATTTTTCACGTTATTAATGTCCTGACTATACATTGTGATCAGTTGAATGCCACTTTGGTGAATAAAAGTACCAATTTCTTTCCATAAGAGCAAAATCTGTACATTATTCCAAACTTTTGGCTGCCAGTGTATGTCTTAAAAGTAATAAAAAACGTTCAATCTTAAATCAGGCTTTGTTTAAAGTATCGTGAGCCAAACCGAATTGTGAATTCATTATCGTGAACCGAACCGAATCGTGAGATGAGTGAATCACTACACCCCTAGTATTTTATGAAAAAATTTTCAGGCACAGGATACACGGGTCTCTCTCCATTTCAGGTCTCCAAACCACCATCAGATAGATGACCCGGAATGTAGGAGAGTAGAGAAGTGGTGGATGGAAAAGTTGTGTACAGTATATGCATTTTGCATGAATAAGAAATAGAGTTCAATTTTATATTTAATCTATTTTTTGACTCTCAACTCTGCCCCCATCCTGGACTACAACCTCACACCTAAACCTTCTGGTGGGACCCTTGAACCTCTGGACCCCTAATTTAGCATTTCAACTGAATCTGCTTGATAGCCGATGGATAATAATCCATCCTGTATGCATCCCGGAAGCAATAAAGCACCACCCCTCACTTGTCAATTAACCACGCCTAAACAAGAGTTTGAACTTTGCCATTTACGAGCGGCTTTAAAAGGAAATAAACAGAAAATAAAAAAAAAAAACAGGGACATACACAATCACGAGAGCTTCACGTATCTTCTTTAGTGTGTCTGATATCAACACAGATGACAAGCACAAACACCTGAAGCTCCTTTAATCCAGGTAAATCACTAAAATAATGGATAATTCTGCTTGACATGTTGCGTTTGTGCTTAGATTAAATTTCAACCACATCTGGGAGAAACAGCACCATTTTTTTTGCGCTTTCTTTGTCTTTTCTGACTTTGATGCACTTTACTATTGTGCAGAAACACATTGATATAGTGACTGATATATGTCGTCATGAAACAGAGACCCTGTTCCTAATCTTCCCCCAGTCCCTCGGCCATACTTCTAAACTCCCAGACCCATGGATCCCCAATTCATAATGTTCCTATCTGTAATGTTCCTAGTTCTACTTTGGACCCTAATATCAGAGGGCAATAATAATTTAATCATAGCTGGAGTTCTAACTTCTACACAAAAATCAGAGGGCAATGATCAACCAAACATTGCCATAGCCTGGAATTGACTGGTTAGCAGATCCCTGTTAGCATCTGCTGGTAGATGCTGGAACTACACCCTGTAATGGCAAAAATCTTATTTCCTCATTGACGGCCATTCAAAAGTAGTCATGTTTTCTGACTAAATCCAATTGTTTCCAAGAAAGACTTCAATCCCAATTATTTCATTACCTTATTGTTCATCTTTTTTCCAGGAACAGATTGTTTTAAAAGGGCTCTGAAAAAGTCAAATGGACTTATCGGTTAACTATATCGGTTGTCATTGACGAGTGATTGGTCACATGACACCCGATCACAGAAACTGAGCACCCATGTGCGAAGATGGCAGCCTCCAGGTCTCATACTTCTGGGAAACCCGGTGCTAGCCAAACAGATGCTACTGAAATGAATGGGAATGCTAACAGATAGCTTTCACCATGTATTTCAGAGCTTCTTGATCCTAACCCTAAAACTAGATGGCAATGATCAACCAACCCTAGGCAAATTTCTAACCATAAATCCAGAGGTCAACAATAAACCAATCACAGCCCTAGCTCTTACGTTAACACTAAAATCAGATGGCAATGCTAAACAAACCACAACCACAGGAAAAACAAAGGATGTCCTGTTTGTGTAAATTACATGGTGTATCATGTAACCTAAAAACATAGTACCTTACAAAATAGTCTATTCTGTTCTTACTATTCTTATTATTGGTACAAATAAACTAAAATGAGTAACTCGTTTGTACCCCAAAGGAACAGGGATGAAAAATGTAAAAATGACAGCTTACCAAAGCCCTATTCAGACAGGATGAGTTTTATATGTGGAGGTAGGGTAATGTAGTAATTACCAGTGCTTCTCCATGATTTTAATCCTGTGCGAATCGTATCAGTAATTTTTCGGGACTGCCCAGCAAAAATACTCCTAGGTTATACTAATCCTGTGCAAATATGGGTAAATAAATTGTATATAAAATATATACCTGTATACTGTATTTCCTGTGAGATGGGAGTTTTCCCTGTATTTTTGCACTTTTTAGTATGGAGGCACTCCTAGATGCTATTATTTTATTTTATTTTATTAGTTTAATCATTTTAAACTTCAGATTTCAAATTTAAGTAACAGCATAGTCTGAAATATTTAAAACTCAAACACACTCCATTCCAAGCCTTCTCCTAACAGTCTAAGAAGCTGCCATCTTTCATCTTTCCTTGTAACTGCCCTCTCCTACAGACCCCAAACTAGCTATTTGCCACAATCCTTTTTTTTCTTCACAATTTCCTTCTATTCTTGTGCATGTGGCTTTATTTCTCCCCTACACTGTTTTCAGGCAACAAAAATAGTCCAAAAAGTCTTTAGTTATGAAAGAATTTCTCTGTTCAAAGGGAATATCTAAAACCATAGCATTCGGTTCCGTCTGGCTTTGGTTTTTTAACTTTACGAGCAATCTTTCGTTTTGGCTTGGTCTTGTTTTCCTCTCCGAGACTTTCTCTCTCTTTCTCTCTACACACTCTCTGTTTTCCTAGTCATTAAACTGTTCGGCCAATTTATGTTGGTTAATTTAGCGTAAAACGAGGCCGTGGCCATAGCGGTGGTAGTGGAAGAGGCCTGGTGCTGAATTCCATGAGATGAGCGTTGTGAATCTCTTGCTGTGAGGGTCTGCGGGTGGTCTGTGCACGGCAATCATCACACACTGCAGCAGCAGGGGACTGGACAACAGCACTGACACACATGGGAGATGGACATTTCAGAAAGAGAGATGTTTTAAAAAAGTGATAATTGTGATGTGCAGGATTGAGTTTTAATATGTGTGTTTTAAGTGTCAGTGCTGTTTAAACGTGATGGTTGAAATAGCATGGTTGTCTTATTAAATTTACTGTAAATTCATGTAATAGACTCAGATTATTATTCTTGTGTCTGATTATTTTCTTGTAGTCTTTCATACCTAGATTTTCGTTCCAGTATTATTATTGTTCACAAAGACTAAAATGAAATGTACTAAATGAAAAGATTTTCATTAACTAAAATGATTAATAATAATAATTGGAAAAACTGAAACTAAAATGAAATACTTTTTCATGGCATCAAAACTACCATATTTTCCGGAATATAAGTCACATTTTTTCATTGACAATTCAGAATATTTGGATTTACAAAGTACTTTTTAAATATTCTGTCATCATATTGAACATTATTGTTCTAACAAAGTCTAGACCGCTGAAAAAAACAGCTCCTCACATGCCCACAAAATGATGTTTCATCACACTCATAGTAAAAATATTCAGTCAGTGAACAGGATAATTAAAACAATGCAAAGAAGGTTGCAAATATCAGAAACATCCACAGATATATAGTCACTAATGTTAATGAATTAATAGAATACAACAGGCATATTGTTTTACACACAGACTAAAAGCTGTTTATTTGTGCACAGCATAGAGTTACAGATGTTATAAACAGATCTGGCTTACTTGTTGCGTTTCTTTCATGAAACATAAACAGAATATGAGAAACTGTCACACCTGATTAAAGCAAATTCTCCCATTTTAAACAAGCCCGAAAACACTGTGATACGATGTGTAGATTCTGAGGTAGTTTTTAATTTCATCAGGCATCACTCACATGCTTGTGGTCTTTGTTGTACTTGCCTAGCAAATTGTTAGCAACATACATTTTAAAAAAACATGGTGACTTCAAAATTCATGTTTGAGGTATGACTGTGTGTAATTTATGTTGTAGAACAAAACGTCCAAGTATCTTCAAGTAATGTTTACTACAGACCTTATTTTTCTCATAAATTGAAAACCCCCATTATAAAAAGCCATAGAAAATTCCAGAGGGAGGTCATGGTGAATTAGCCTAACGGATTCGCATACAAATTGACATCATGGCTGAACAGCTCTATATTTGATTGCCTGAAGTGATCACCAGAGATGGTATAATCAAGGTGGTTTAAAAGCCATAAGTAGAATTACTTTAAATGTAAATAAAAGTGCTTATAAATTTTGAACAACAGGTGGCAGTGAACAGTTTGATCTATCAAAAAGTTTTAATAACTTTTGGCCAGCATGGTCTGAAGATGATCTGACCCAAATTAGGAGAAGATCTGATGAAGGCTATAGGAGGAGTTAGAAAAAGTAGGCTTTTAATTAAATAAAAAATGGCGGATATATGGTAAAATTGAAATCATTGTACTGGACATGACCCAAGGAATCTACTGGTCTCATGACAATATGCCAAATCAATAAAAAGTTAAAAGCATTTTAAAACATTTGGCTATTTTTGACCACTAGGTGGTGATGGCCCCAGACTTCTCGGGCAACTTCAGGGCATGGTGTTAATGACACATATCAAGTTTCATCGAAATACGCCAATGTGTTCATAAAATACAGCATTTTACTCCAAAATTACAATTGTCAGGAACATTGGGTAACATGCAACTCTTTATGCCCCAAGGAGTCTAAAGAGATCAGTCTCATAATTTGAACCAAACTATGGGCATGATGCCTATGACATTAACCCAGTTTTGTTTCAATATGCCAAAGCGTTGCAAAGATGTAGATTAATGACTGTTTTGGGGTGCTCAAAACAAATTTGTTAAAGTGTTATATGACAATTGTTTACTCTATCAGAAAACTTTTCTAACTTTTTTTCATGAGTTTCCCTAGATGATACACACCAAATTTTGTGCGAATTAGAGGTACAGTCTAAAGGAGTTAGAAAAAGTAGATTTGTCAAAAATTAAAAGTGGTGGAAAATCTAGTCAAATTCTAGTCAAATCTAGGAAATTGGTGTCTATTCAGCTCAGAATGAGCCAGGGAATTAGAGAAAAAACAAGTTTTCAAAAGTTATAGATAAAGACCCCAAATTTGCTATGGTACGTTCTGTCGTCTATCAGTGTCCCAAATTTCATAACTTTCCTCTGAATGGTTCTATGAGCTGTCATAGAGGTAAATGGTGGAAGAAGAAAAAGAAAACTAGCAGATACAATAAGTGCCTTTCCTTTAACTAGAAAACAGTGAAAAAATAAAACTAACCTAAAAGTCATAAGGGCTCTATATTCGTGACCATGCTAGGCACAGTGCAACGCACAATGACTGTTCACTACGTCTAATCCAATTTTCATGAGTAAAAAAAGGCAATAACCAGAGAAAAACCTCCAAATTAAATTGCACTTGATCCAGCCCATTAGCACTTTGCACACGCAGTTTCACCAACCCACTTGCGTCTAGATTTAACGCATGCTTGCACAAAAATATAAAAACTTCAGGCCTTGCCCACTAACTTTGTGTGAATGACATTTCACATAGGGCTGAGCTTAAGGCATAGCGCTCTTAAAATAGGGCCCATAAAATGAAAACTAGCGAAAACAAAACTAAATTGAAAGAACAAATTGAAAATAAATATGTAAGTAGAAATATAAACTGAATGTACCATTCCAAACTATAATAGCCCCTTTTCCACTCATTACTTGTATGTTTAGAGTCATATTCTTAAATTAGTTCATACATTTATATGCACACACAGTAAAATCACATTGGGCGGCTACGAGAATCTTTTCTCCACACACACACATACATGCATACACACACAGACACACACAAGTTTCATTGTGTGTAGCTTGGGGGCACTGCTGGCACACAGCTGGGCACCTCATTTCCATTGGCTCTGCCACAACCCTGACAAACGGCCTGCAGAGATGAAAGTGTGTGTGCATGTTTGTGTGTGGTCAAAAATAAACTTTGTCAAATTTACCCAAGAGTGTGTTTGCCCGCGTGGTTCAGAAGTCTCTTCAGAGATCAGGGCATTATGATTCAGAGTATTCCAGATGGAATTTCAGCATTTGATTTAGTCTTTTTTTTTTTTTTTCTCTCATTTGATCAGCATCACAGATGAGAAACACAATTATTAGATACTTAGTGTCTTGAAAGAGTTCTCCAGTACACTTCAACAGATGAAGAGCAAGTCAAACAAGTGTTCTGCTCTTCCTTTAAGAGGCTTAATAGTCCACGAGTGGACATGAGCGATGGAACGATCTCAGTGTCTATTCAATTCAATTGAATATTCAATTGAAATGTGAATTTGACCTGTTTTACCTGGTATTACAGTAAGATCTGTATAGGGCAATCAGATCGCAAGTGGTCAGTGCTAATACAAGTGTAAATGGTGATGTGTATCACCTGTTTACTTATGATCGGATCACCTGAGATCGAAGTTAGGACCAGGAATAAACAGAGTCGATGACAGAAACTGCCTTTTCATGCAATGTTATATTATTACATTCCACATATTCTCCTCTCCTCAAAAGCATGATGAGGAGCTGTATCAATTAACGTCAATGGGGAAGACTCATGCCAAGTGCCAAGGGTCTATAATGGAGATGTGTAAGTCATTACCACAAACACACTGAGAGAGTAGGAGGGAGAGATGGAGGGTGGGCTGTGCGCTAAGCTCATACACACATTGCTTAGTTATGAACTTACACATAAAACCTGCAGGAGAAACAGCAGTAATGTAGAGTGACAGTAGATCTGAGCCCTACAGTGAAGCTTGACCTTATGAATCTCCACTCAAGATCACAACCACCTTCTGTGCCAACATCTTACTGTAAATATGTATCCTGTTGAAGGGGCTGGTTTACCCCCATCTCTTCGCCCTATTGATGAGTTAAATACATTCACTAGCAATTGTTGTAATCAAAAATTAATCAACTTGTTTTTAAACCATGTGCATTTATTCAGGTTATGTTATAATCATGAATGTTTCAGGTCATTTGTGTATTTGTCTTCTGAGGTGTGACTTAGGGTCTGGTTTCTATCAGGAATGCTGTAACAGTGCTTCAGTCGAAGGTGTGACACACATGCCGATACAAAATGGTGTAGGGGTGACACATACCAACTCATGGCAACTCTCCCTCTTAGATTCCCTGTCACATGGAGCTTGATGAAATAACAACAGGAGTACTGTGTGAGTGATTTAGGAAGAAATTCAAGAAGTAACAAACCTTTTGAAAGTGTATGATTGCGTATTTATCCCCTTGAGGCTTGCAGATGAAAACGCTGAGATGGGCTTGACTTTTTGTCAGTCCTGCAGTAAAAGAAGAAGCTTATTGGTCACTTGAGGAGAACACAAGAGCCTGCACCAGTGAGAGAGCGATTTTTTTCTGTCATGTTGGATCCTTTTTTCTATTGCTGTAACCATTAACTCAGAAGGGAGTCCCAACAGTCATGTGATTAACGGCCTCCCTCTGGCAGACACTAAAGCTCCGAAAAAACATGCAGGGACTTCCACCGACAAAGTGACCTGGTCTGATTCATTTTCAATGAGAGCTGGTAACTTCCGGTGACGTGCAACAACAACCTCTGGTGACTAGGTGTGGGCGTGGCAAGCAACACGACAAAGTTGAGAAAAGTTTAAGTTTATGCAAATGAGGAGCAACTTTTGGCAGTGACAATCAATAGGTGTGAAGATGGTGTTCACTGGAGCTCACGTCAACCATCTCCTTTGAGATAATGGAGTTGAGTGCAGGCAAGACAGAGGATACGTTTCTGTGAACGATTTCACTGTTCTATATGATTTGTGTGTGTAACCACATAATTGGATATAATACAATTTTCTTCTTCTATCGGCTGCTCCCATTAGGAGTCACCACAGTTGACCATCTGTGATCCGCATATTTGACTTGGTACAGGTTTTATGCCGGATGCCCGTCCTGACAGAACCCCCAGTGGCTGGGGGACTCTCACTCACACCTACAGGCTATTCAGAGTGTCCAATTCACTTAACCTGCATGTTTTTGGACTTGTAGGGGAAACCGGAGCACCTGGAGGAAACCCACGCAAACACGGGGAGAACATGCAAACTCCACAGAGAAAGGCCCAGTTGACCCGGGACTCGAACCCGGGACCTTCTTGCTGTGAGGCGACAGTGCTAACCACTAAGTAGTTTGTGTAAAAACACTCTCCACAGTAGAATGTTCATTTTTAGGAACAATAGAACTGATTCCTTGTCAAATTAGAATGATATCGTAGTTTTACCGGCAATATACCTCATCTGTGATCACATTTTCTAAATATATGGCCAGATGTGAAGTCTACCAATAATGTTAGAGCGATAGCAGTAGGATCACCTACTAGTGACTTCTTAGTACAGAGACTAGCGTCCACTTTTTTTTTATAGGTTACAAACTGGTAATTACAAGGGTATTATGCTATAAATGTGGTTTATCAGGACATTTCTAGTGTCCCATAATTCAAATCGCTCAATAAACATACTAAACGATATTTATTTGAAAATGTAAAAATGCAGAAAGTTGTTTCTGAGGGTTAGGTTTAGGGGTAGGGTTAGGGGATTGAATCTGTAGTTCATACAATATAAAAATCATTATGTCTATGGAGAGTCCTCAGAAGGATAGCTGCACCAACATGTGTGTGTGTGTGTGTGTGTGTGTGTGTGTGTGTGTGTGTGTGTGTGTGCGCGTGTGTGTGTGTGTGTGTGTACTGTATATTATTCATTGTATCTGTGTGATAGAAAGAGTGAGTAAATCTGAAAAGGGTTACAGAGCAGGCAAAAAGTTTGGTAGCCACTGATCTAGGCTGTAAAATATAAATAACACTGCAATAATTACCTATCTAATTAATTTCTCTTTAATTATAAATGCATTTCTCACTTCTTGCCATATTGTATATTTCAGGCAATCCGGTGATTTCGTTTTTGGGTGCTGCACAAATCTGAGGTGTGGAGTGGGCCTTTTATTTATGTCAGGGAAAATGTACAGCCAGCCGGTTTTTATCACAAAATAAACCCTGACAAGGTGATCAGGATCCTGACGTGAAGCAGATTACAAGACTACTTTCTACAAATAAATAAATACATAGACATAAAACATTGATATGAGTTTGCAGATTGATATGAGAAGTAGGAAAGTTTACTCACAATACCTGAATGACTGATTTGATATGTCTTAATCCCTGTTTGTGTTGTTATTCAGAAATATCAGACCGCTAGATGCTACCATTGGTCAGTCAGAATCGAGTATTCCATAGACCCGTGTAATAAATAATTATATGTTAGTTGAATGTACTGTGTGAACTTCAAAAGAACAGTGTATATTTTTAAAGTAACAATTATTGCATTTTGGGCCTTTATCACATTTAGAGCCTTTATTTCAAGCACCTTTACTATTTTAAGGACCAAAAAGGACCATTACATTTGTGAACATATTTTTGGACATGCTGCAATGGTAATACCATGGTTTTTTGACATGGTACAGTGGTAGTACATTATTTTTGGGACATGGTTTCATGGTAATACCATGTACTGTATTCTGGACATGGTTTCAAGGTATGCTTTGTAGTACATTGGAGTCCTATGTAAATACCACTGTATATGTGTAACAGTAGCCAGCTGGTAGGTAGCTGTGCAGTGTGTAAACCTCACTCCACTGGCCTCAAGAGGTACACTAGCAACTGATGCCTCCTTGTTAGCGTACCCACCTCCCATGCCGGAGACCTGGGTTTGAATCCTGCTCAGAGCGGGTTGAGCAGGACCAGTTACAGTGGTGCCGTGACCCAGATGGGAGTGAGGTTTAGGGGGTGAGTGTAACGGTAGCCAGCTGGAAGGTAGCTGTGCAGTGTGTAAACCTCACTCCCCTGGCCTCAAGAGGTACACTAGTGACTGATGCCTCCTTGTTAGCGTGTCTGCCTCCCATGCCGGAGACCCCGGTTCAAATTCCACTCAGAGTGGGTCAAGCAGGACTGGTTACATATGAATGTGAAAATAATCCAGTACCAATATATACACTAACTGACCAATTTATTAGGAACACTGTGGTCCTAATAAAGTGCCTGACATGGTAAGATGCGCTGTTGTAGCCCATCTGCCTCAAAGTTCGATGTGTTGTTCTATCTGAGTTACCGTAGCCTTACTGTCAGCTCGAACCAGTATGACCAATCTCCACTGACCTCTCTCATCAAGAAGACATTTCCATCTGCAGAACTGCCGCTCACTGTTTGTTTTTGTTTTTTTGGCACCATTCTGAGTAAATTCTAGAGTGAAAATGCGTGAAAATCCCAGGAGATCAGCAGTTACAGAAATACTCAATCCAGCCCGTCTGGCAACAAAAATCATGCCACGGTCAAAATCACTGAGATCCCATTTTTTCTCCATTCTGATGGTTGATGTGAATATTAACTGAAGCTCTTGACCTGTATCTGCATGATTTTATGCATTGTACTGCTGCCACATGACTTGCTGATTAGATAATTGCATGAATAATTAGGTGCACAGGTGTTTCTTATAAAGTGCTCAGTGAGTGTACATCCATAATATTGCCATCTGATACCATCATTTTACCATGGAACAGCACGGTAATTTTTGTAAGGATTGGAATGACCACCCCTCTTCATGTTCCTGATTTTGTCATAAAAAAGTGAGGGGAACATGTCCTGTTCCCATGTGCGTACAAATCCATGAATGTATGTGAGTCTGTGAGTTTGTGTGTAAATACACTTGTGTTTGTAGGTCTCAGGACACCCAGGGCCAAAACAATGGGAAGGCCTTGCACATCACACTGCTCCTATTGTTCACGGTCCTCCCTTTATTTTTCCCTCTCTTTCTTTCTCTCTCTCTGACTCTCTCTCCTCCACATGTCAAGCCCTGGGAGTCTGGCTGACAACGGCAGCCTGTAATTGGACATACACTGGATTCCTCGGTTGGGTGTGTGTGTGTGTGAGGGTTAGTGCAGCCCTAGTAGACTCTTTGGAGCCGGTCACAGTGCAGCGATTATAGTGGCAAGGGAGAGCATAGCGAGATGTCTCCAAGCAGCCCTGTCTGTAAATCATGTCACATAGCAGTAAGCCTCTCTATCTGTCCCTCCATCCCTCCTTTAAGCCACCCCACAGCTCCTCATTTCTCACTCTGCACTTCCTGTCCCTCTGTGTCCTCCAGCTATAGACACTTCAGGCTAGTTATGATAAAAGAATAAGGCCGGCTAAGGTCGCTTTAAAGGAATAGTTTACCCAAAAATGAAAATTCTCTCATCATCTACTCGTTTCAAATCCATATGACTTTCTATCTTCCTTGGAATATATATATATATATATATATATATATATATATATATATATATATATATATATATATATATATATATATATATTTATTTTTTTTTTAAGAATGTAGTTCTGGCTTTTTTCCATACAAATGGAAGCATACACTAAACAGGGGCTGTCTAACACCAAAAAGGATCGAAAAGCACCATAAAATTAGGGTGGCCAGATGTCCCATTTTTCCCGGGACAGTCCTGTATTTAAGCACTTTTTCTAGTGTCCTGACTTAATCAGAAAAATCGTGTTTTGTCCCGTATTTCCCTTCTCCTAAAATGTATCTATCGCCTATGCGGCTTTCTCAGTCATGTGAGTATACTTATCAAAGGTAGCCAAGGATACGGCTTGTAAGACCAATAAAATCACACCGAGTTATTTGAAGTACATGATTGGATTAAACTATCCAATCACAATCCCCTATCAATAGATGTCCAGTTAGTGAACTGATTGAAGAGTCAGTTTGAAAGAGCACACGGATGAAATTGAGGCTGGAAAAAATGTCAGGGAATGTACATTTAATGAGGATCTTCAAAAAGAGTTTACATTTCTAAAAAAGGAATCACAGACAGAGCTTAGTAAAGTGAGGTGTGAGATTTGTGGAGCTTGCTTTTCCAACACCAATGGAGGCCGCACCGACATCGCGCAGCATGTTCATAGAAAAAAGCATGTGGATGCTGCTAAAAGTAAGTGTGCCACACCAAGTGTTAGCGATTTCTTTGTGAAGCAAATTTCCGAATCTGATAAAGTGCACGCAAGTGAAGGATTTTTTGCTTATCATTCTGTTGTGCAGGGCTATAGTTTTCGGTCGGCTGACTGCACAGCGAAATTGATCAAGAAATTGTATGATCTTTCTTCGGACCGCACCAAATCTGAAGCTGTCATATGCAACTCCTTTGTCAGAGGAAGAAGTTCAGAGTGATTTGGACAAGTGCTATTTGTCACATTGACTGTGGATGCATCCAATCACTAAGACATAAAATTGTTCCCTGTGCTTGTGCGTTACTTTAATCCACTAGACGGTATAAAAGTCAAGATAATTGAGTTTTCGTCTCTGCCAGGTAAGACTGTGGATTTGCAAATTGACTACATTTCCAAGTCATTGAAAAACATAGCCTTGATCAAAAACTAATTGCACTCTGTGCCAACAACACAAACACAAACTTTGGTGGTGTTAAGAGAGCTGGTAAAGGCAATATCTGGAGAAAGCTGAAGTCAGACAGGGAAATTTGGGGGATTGGCTGTAATGCACACATCATCCATAACACATTGCAAACAGCAGTGGATTGTCTTCCAACAGATTTAGAGAGTTTTGCTGTGAAGGTGTACACATACTTCCATATCTACACAGTGTGCGTGAAGGAGCTCAAAGACTTTTGTGATTTTGTGCAGCTGGACTATCAGAAATTACTGCATAATGGCAACACACATTTCCTCACTCTTGGTCCAGCTTTTGAAAGAATACTACACAATTTCGATGGTCTGCATGCATATTTTCTTTATAAGGGACGGTCGGCCCGGGGATTCCCCTGTTTGATCTCCCGGCTTCAATACGCATCCAGTGTCAGGAAATAAGTGATGTTCGCCGGGTGGGAAATCTCACTCGAATGATTCGCTGGTCGACCAGAGGAGGGAGTCTCCCTTAATAAATTTGCCACTCAGGGGGGCCTGGGTAACTCAGTGGTAAAAGACGCTGGCTACCAACCCTGGAGTTCGCTAGTTCGCTGGTTCGAATCCCTGGGCATGCTGAGTGACTCCAGCCAGGTCTCCAAAGCAAACAAATTGGCCTGGTTGCTAGGGAGGGTAGAGTCACATGGGGTAACATCCTAGTGGTTCGTTCTCGGTGGGGCACGTGGTGAGTTGAGCGCGGATGCCGCGGTGGATGGCGTGAAGCCTCCACACACGCTATGTCTCCGTGGCAACGTGCTCAACAAGCCACGGGATAAGATGCGCAGGTTGATGGTGTCAGACGCAGAGGCAACTGGGATTGCAACGAATCACTATGCAACCACAAGGACTTAAAAGTGCACTGGGAATTGGGCATTCCAAATTGGGTGAAAAATTTATTTTAAATAACAAAAAAAAAAAAAAGATTTGCCACTTAAATACGGGAAAAGGGGCATCCCGATGCATTCATTTCAGCCAAAATTCTGGACATCATGGCTATAATGAGACAGCAGGCAGCTTTACTACCATGTACTTCACCACTGTTTTCCATTATGCTCTGCGCTCCTCTATCTTCTGCCATATTTAAATAATTTAATCTCAAATCAATATTCAGTATCCCACGATCCGCTCCACTTTTGATTCATGATCATAGTTTATTTTGCGACAAAAATGGCTGACTATACTGTACAATTCCTCATAAATAAAACAAACACAGGCAGATGAAACATTAGAATTACACTTGGTACAGCTACGACTGCTATAGACTTTCTCTTCAAGAATTTAGACCCATAAAGATGTCTTTATATTCCTTCAGACTCAAGTAATACAAATGCAGGTATCTCATGACCTCCTCACACACACGCTCTTGACTGCTGTTGTTTTTACCTTCATCTCCTCATGTTTGGTGGCGATTACATCCTCTTCTAGTGCTTCTTCGTGACAGCAACGGCTCAATATGTAAGTGTTGCCACCTTGTGGACCCACTAATTAGTGCAAATAACTCCAGGCGCATAAGCATTCGGGTTAGAAAAATCAGGCTGCGTGCGTTTAGTGCCCGCGCACTCTGCTGATGAAGTATACTTTGGGCTTTACTGTCATGTCCAGTATTGTTGTAACTGCTACATCTTTCAATACAAGTTCAATACAATCCTTCACAAAGCCTGAATCATTGGTTCTCAGAAGAATTCATCCATGAATCCAAAGAATCCAAAGATTAATTCCATTGATGCGTTAAGGAACTTCATTTGATTTAGCCACTCATTCCTAACATTGCAGTCCTTTAGAAGGCTATGCAGAGCTACAGTTTTTCCACAACCAGGAACACAATAATGTCTGGGCACCTAACTTTAATCTTTTCTCTGGTTAAAAGCAAACTACAGTTACAATAGTACCACTTTCAGTGTTGCAGTATCCCAGCCTCTTTCTTTCTCTGTCAACTCACCGCAACAATTACGTACAGTATTTTGTGGAGGTGGGGACAATGCAAATGACACTGCACTGTGACGCACAATGTAGCCGATTTCAAAATGAGTCGTTGTTGCAGGGTGGAAACAATAAATGCTTTTTTTGGACTGGAGAGTAAGCTTTGAGTTCTAAAACTTACAGTTAATTTGTATTGTACAATGACTTCCTCTATGTCATAATATCAAAGAAAATTTGATTCCTCATGTCATGACCCCTTTAATTCATACCCTAACCGAACCTGAAGCTATACTAGAAAAACTGACCCAAATCTGGCCCAAAACCCAACAGTTTGTAGCAGACCTCTAGACTTTACACGTTGTCAGCTTATTAAGCATAATCAGTGGAAGAACATGCATGGAAATGCGCTCATTGTTAAACACTTTGCATCGGTTACAAGACATGCAAGAACCAATGGCGTTTAGTGTCACAGACGTCAAACCTGGTACAAAGTGTCTAAACATGCCAAGAAAGTCATTTCTTTTTCAAGTGAGCTACTCTTTTAACCCTTTAGAGCCTGAGCCCAAAATTCCGAAAATTCCATTCTGTGCCAGAATATGATATTCAAATCCATATTCATATTACATTCATATTCATATAACATCACACACCTGAACTGTATATACCATATTGAAGAGAAGAACTAGGGCTTTCAAATGATATAAATATATGTATGATTATTTAAGGCTAATCATCCTTTATCAATAAGATTTCACACAGCAATTTTTACAAAAATCTTCTCCGGCCACCATACTTCATAAGACAACTGCATTTTCAACCATTTTAATTACAAGCTAGAGGGAAACTTAGAGTGTATGAAATATACATAATTTTATGGGCAATGTAGAATAGCAGACAGATTAGAAATATAATCTATTGTTTAAAAGTCATGACCATTCTAGTGATTACTGGGAAAACTGAATAAAACAAACATTTAGAATGTTAAGATACATTTCACATGACCACTCCTCAAATATTCCTTTTGAGCACCTGTAATAATAAATTGAGATTGCATCTGAAATTGAAGGACACAAACACTGAAATATACATTTTATGTGTTCAATAAAACACATACTTTATTTAATTTGAACATTAGTATTACACACGAATTACACAGCAAAACATACAAAATCAAACTTTCGAACTATCTACAGTAAATACATTTTTAATAGAGTGCAGGAATAGAATATATATAAATTCATAAATACTCAACAACTGCAATACCTGTGGAGAGAAGAGAGGGAGAAAAGAGGGGAGGGGGAGGACAACAACACCAGTAAACACAGCCCAACCTAGGCCTCTTCGCAAAACTGGTCACACTCAGCTGAGTGCCAAAACTGAAAACAGTTCCTATCGTGAACCAAGCAAAGTCTTTTGCCAATACATTCCAGCGCGCAACAAGCTACTTTAGTTTTATTTTCAGTCCTACTTTTCCGATAGCATAACCAACATCTCTTAGAGGACTCTTCAAATTTAGGGACATGGGCTGTGTGGAGTGATGACGAAGGAGGGATTACAGGCTTTAGTGTATGCAAAGGGAAACTTGTGTGAATATCGATACCTCCCAGCTGACGAGCCAGGTTTTCTCTGAAATCTATCTGGGTTAAGTTCACCAGTCTACGCTCATCCCCTGGTGCCGCATGAATGTGTTGCCATTCCTTAAACAATATGAAACTGTAGACAACGGCAATGTGTATGAAGTGGAAAAAGAGTCTTCCACCACTTCTGAGTTTTTTGTAGGACGTCGTAAGATTTTATCATTTGGTCTGACCTATCAACACCGCCCATGTTTTTGTTATAATCTCTGATGACAGTGGGCTGGAGGGCTACTTCTTTTGTCCAGTCGCCATCATTTTTTACAAACCTAGTAATTTCGGTTGAGCCATTCACATTGTGTAAATTGGAGAGGCATGTAACTGCACGTGTGTCCTTCCACTGAATTACAAGTATATTCCCCTCAATCCTACACCACCTCATATCCCCACGAGCTGTCTTGCGTTCCCATCTTTTGATGTCTTTAAATTCTGCAGGAAACATTTTTCGATTCACCCTGCATGTCCCACAGGCATTAGTTCCCATTCCTAACAACTTAACCATAAGAGCTGGGGACATGTAAAAGTTGTCAAACCAAACACTGTGGCCCTAGGGCCAGTTGCGCCAGTTGTGCGTAAGTTCAAACTTAGCCTAGTTGTGGCATAAATGGGCACTAAGTCACAATTTACGCACTACTAAATATTTGAGCGTTGCACCATTAAACTTAGGTAGGACATAACCCTACATATAAACTAAATATTTACAGATGACTCCCACCAGGAGTAACGGATGGAATAAAAAAGCAGACTGATATTTTATGATATCAATGAGCTCATGTTTTGCGTGACAGGCATCAATCATTTCAACATATATTATGATGTTGACATTTACGAGAGAGAGAGAAAAAAAACATGCTTTTAAGCAGCCCTTCGGCATGAAACCGATCTAACGGTGCAGTTTTCAGTTTCAACACATTCAAAATATATATAGGATATTAAAATGAATAAATGTCTGTTTTTCCAGCCTGTTGTATTAGTATTTATTTATCACCCCTCATTTATTTTAGATACAGTTCCTATATATTGTTATTTACACAGGGCAAATATATTATTTATCAAATCAAATTTTATTACGTATCGTATTTTAATGGGGATATAATTTATTACAGCTGACAGTTACATGAGCAAACAAGGTTTGAACATCATCTGTAACAAGATAAAATTGAAGTTCACAGCTTTTTAACACTACTGTGTACAAATTTGAAGGCTGTTTTATTGGATCAGTACAAGTAAACGTCATAATATGCGACTACGCATTACTTTACAGAGAGCTTACGACCTACTATTTAAGTCTTGCTTTAAGAACAGGTGGTGCAACCAAATTAAGCACTGACTTAGTTACAAACTAACTAGTAGTTACTAAGCCTTTAGTGTGAACTTTACGTCCTAACTTACGTGAGAATTTACGCACAGCTGGTGCAACCCTACCCTGGTCTTTGAATGGCTGCAGTAACGATTCAAGTACTTTGGTGGCCAAGTCAGTGACACGCCCATCACAACTACCTGTGTAAACATTAAAGTTGAGAGTATACCCCGAGTCTGATGTTGCAATTACCCATAATTTAAAACCACACCGAGTAGGCTTGCCCTTCATGTATTGTTTAAATCCTGACCGAGCTTTAGACTGGTCAGAGTACGAAGGATAAGAAACAAAGTCAGGGAAGCGTTTATGCTTTCTAGCTGACTTGGGACCTGTGCGAGAATGACTAGCCATACCCAAAATAATAAGAGTAACAGTGTTAGTGTTACTGTGAGTATCAGTCATATGAGAAATAGAAACAAACAATACATACACATTCATACAAACCCAGTTGATGGTCTTGGCTGGGGATCAGGTTCCATCTCATCCTCCATCTCCTCATGGTCCGGGTCTTCCTGCAGTAGTTCCTGGTCCAGCAGATCTTCCTCCTGTGTGCTCATGCCCTCATGAGCCATGTCCTCCTCTGCTATGACCCTAAGCTCATCAGCAGTCAGCTGCCTCCTCCTCTTGAGGGTGCTGAGCAGGGAGCCATAGTCTCTATCCATCTCTACAACAGAAAAAAAGTACAACAATTGGTAGCCAGCAGTGTGTTCTTCACAAATCCGTACACTGAATAGTCACCAAAGTCTTGCAGACTAACCAGAATGTCCAACTGCAGACAGCCCTCTCACACTTTCCTTGTGAACAGGAAGCTACACACAACCTAAAATCATGTCTATGTGATGATGGGTAAGGCTATCTGCGAAATTATAGAAAGATATCAACCATTTTTTTTATTACATGGGAAAATCAACAAGCTAGATAACTTATCTAACTAGCAGGCCAGTTTCCAGGCAGATCTGAACAGCGTCTGATCTCTGCCTCACATTACTTCAGGCGGATTTTTCACAAGCGACAAAATTGGCCAAAAAAGTTATTGATATTTTGCTAAAATGTAACATAGTATTGCTAGCTAATGTTTATTTGGCAAGTTTCACAGAAACTGCCAAAAAAAGGTTGATTTAAAAAGAAGAGGCTCGCCGATGACGGTCACGTCAGTTTTTCCAGAAAAAACTAGCTAGCGCTACTCCTACAAATAAATGCTTCGTAACTAAAAAGGTTTGACTATCTTCCACAAGCGACAAAATTCGCCAAAAAAGTTATTGATATTTAGCTAGAAATGTACATATTATTGCAAGCTAATGTTTATTTAGCAAGTTTCAGAGAAATGTGCTTTAAAATAGAGGCTAGCTGCCTGTCCAGTGAACGCCGACGGTCATGTCATTTTTACCAGAAATAACTAGCGTTACTCCTACAAATAAATGCTTTGTAACTAAAACTTTTTGACTTTCAATTGACAATATTGACAACACATGTTAAATAACTTGTCTTACCTTGAAAGATCGCCTCAGTTTTCAATTTGAAGCAGTAAGTCCAACACTGGAGGTAATCTCCCAGGATATCCTCTCTGGGTCCGCTCAGGCAAATGGAGGATGACTCGGATAACGATACATTTATTATTCACGCCCAGTAACCCCTTAACCAATCATATGTGCTTTTAGCTTATTTTGTCATGAGTATCTGGCAGTTTTCAGAAATAAAATCGGTTGATTGGATGGCGAAGACATTGAGACAGGAACCGTGGGAATAATTGTTCCCAAATTTGAACGCTCCGGCTGGTAAGAGTTAAGCAAAGAGATAAACCTGTTTCCAGAGCAGTCTGTTATAGATGGTTATATAATATCTATAATGTGTTACTGTGAGTGACACTTTTGTCATTGTTTTTACAACTGATATACCATCTGAGTTAACCTCAATATAATGCATGTAATGCTTAGATTATTGACTCATTCATATGCCTGCCAATTACATGCATCAAAACTGTGTCAAGTCAGTTGACCTGACAATTGCATCATGTTATATAAGCACGTATAAAACAATAATTGCAGTGTTGGCAAGCCATTGTAAGTGTGGAACAGTTTACTTCAAAAGACCTATTTAGCTTGCATGGTAATACGACAAACAATCAAATTGCCGTTGCGTCCCATTTCCACACAGCAATGCATGCGTTCATGCTGTGGCCGCCAACCATGGTGCTTGTGTGCTCCTGCCTTGTTAGCATGCCCAAATTTCTGCCCCCCCTTTGCCAAGCTCAAGGTCACCAGAGACCCCTTGCATGGCACATCTAGACGGGCACATTGGACTGCCCGAAATTAGCATTCACCCTTTCCCGTGATCGCTAAATATTTCAACACTTCCAGCTGCTTGAAGTTAGAAGCTATCACTCAAGAGATGGAACTATAGAGAGAGACAGAGAGAGAGAAAGAGAGAGAGAGAGAGATAGAGACTGGCATCTTCCTGTGTGAGTGCTGTGCCTCGTGTGTATCTCTTCACTTATTCATGTGTTTATTTATTATTTCACCAACGGTGCTCCACTCTCTCTCCCCCACCACCCCCTCCGTCTGTGTCTGAGCAGAAATGTAGAGAGAGAGCAGTCACTAATTCATTAAAGAAGCCCCTTCCCACCCTGTCTGTCTCTTTCCCTCCCTCTTTCCTCTTCCTCTCTAAATCCCCCTCCTCCTTTGCCTGTTTCCTCTTTCCCTATCTCATCTTTCCTTCCCTCTTGCCTCTTTCCTTTGCTTTTGTCTTATATTCCTCCATTGATATGGTTGACACCCTCTCTTGTTTTGCCAGCATTTCCGCTCTGCCTCTTTCTGTTTGTCACTCTCTCTGTTCATGGATAATGAGAGTTTTGACTCAGGTAAGGTCGTCAGGCAGTCTTTAGGACAGCCGTACAGTTCTAGATCTGCCAGTCAGTCTGATTATTGGCCAGCATCCGAACTGATCGATACATCTCCTCAAGGCAGAGTTGATTTTGAATCATGGATCTTACCATCTCTCTCTCTCTCAGTTTCTTCTTTCCTCAATTATTTTATTCCAAGTATGACTCAACTCAGTCCAGAAAATCCTTCTTTAGAGACTGCTGGTTGCTGGTTTCCAGCTTTTTTTTTTTTTGGATGCTGCCTTCATGTGCTATCGGAATTAATCTACTTCCTGCTTCTGAAGTCATAATTATAAGTGAGCAGTGCTAGGCGGATTACTTATGAATTGTAATCAGGTACTGATTACAAATTACATTTAAAAAATGCTGTCAGTAACGTAATCTCATGGATTACATTTTTATGGTAATTGAATCAGATTACATTTGGATTACTTTCAACCTAATTCTAATTTATGTCACATGCATTTGAATATATGCATTTTTAACATAAAAAAGAGCCTCACATAAAGAGCTCCTTATGACATTTATAAAAAGCACATTAAACATTACATGAATGAAATAAATATTAAATCTAATAGCAATGACAGTGCATAGCTAAAGTTTATAATTAAAAACACAGACATCAATTTTATTTTAAATTCATAAAACAATAGCAGCATTACGAACATTAATGACCAAAAAATCAACAGCAGTGACGTTGCTAGGTCAAAGATTTCATCTAAAAACAATGAAACACTTGTAACCCTTACTGCTTACTGATAGTCCACTGCCTATTCCAAAGCTGAGGTGCAAGATATTATCTTTTGAACAGCAAGAATATATTCTAAAAGAGCCAATGTTTTAAAACAGCAGAGTTCCACCGAGTCACACAAGGAACAATTGTGTCAAGTTTTATGTCAAGTTTCATGCAGTGGACTCCACTGCATCAGCAGCAACAGTAGGGTGATGGGCTTTGTTCCATATTGCTGCACATTTTTCAGTTGAACTATTGTGTACGTTGCGGGCAGGACCCTTAGAGCAGTGATTTTCAAACTTGTACTGCAGGCCCCTCAATACTACACATGTTGGATGTCTCCTCAATCAAACACACCTGATTCAATTCATTAGCTCGTTAGTGGAGACTCCAAGACTTAAATTGGGTGTGTCAGAAAAGGGCGACATGCAAAATGTGCAGTGCTTGGGGGCCTCCATGACCAGTTTGAGAACCACTGCCTTAGAGATGGCCTCCATTAGATCCTTTGAAGCAATTAATTTCAATGTCTGAGCTGCACACCATTGGTGAGGTAGTAAGAAATAATATATACAGTATATATATTTTTAAAACATATCTAGTTCATTTTAAGTGCACAAAAAAATAGAAATATTACATAATATAATGAACCTGAAATCAACAGTAATTACATTGCTAGGTCAAAGCTAACAATTACTTTTAACCCTTACTACTTAGTAATAGTCCATTACCTATTCCTTAGCTGAGGTGCATATCTTACTGTTGTAACACAAAAGGAGCACATGCTCAAAATGTTCATCTGTGAGACTATTGCGCTTTGGGATATGAATATGATATTGATGTGAAAATGATCAATAAATTATTTACAATTTACTGCTGTTGCCTTGTTAATATGTTAACATGTAATCCATAAAAAAGTAACTAGTCTGATTACGAGTATTTTAAAATGTAATTTAAACCAATTATATGTGCTTGATTTTTGTAATCTGATTATGTAATCAAGATTAAATGTAATCCATTACTACCCAGCACTGTGTGTCACGTTAAAGTGCTTTGTTGTCGGAAAGAAAGGAAAACATGGAGGACAGCAGGTTCATTCTTGTCTATTTCTTGGGGAACTCTTATTTTGACATCGTATTATATGTCAGGCCGGTTCTACACAGTGCGATTTTTGCCCGACCGTTTATTTCATGTTGGGAGAAATCGAGTGGAAATCTTTGTTGCTCATGTGGTCGCGTCTTGCGGCTTATGTGGTTGAAAGAGCCCATCTGACAATCTACGATGAAACGAGGAGACGATGAAAACCACAGAAGAACAAACTAGTTGACAGTAGCAGCGAGCCCTCTACGATGTATCATACAATGTCTACCATGACAAGGTCACCAAAGATGATATATTACAGAGGGTCGCTTAAGAGCTACAGCTATCAGGTGAGTTGCTGTACATTATAACTAGCTAGCTAACTATGCTATTTGTAATTATTATAGTTTTTAATACATTCACATACAGCCCAGCTGGGTAGATCATGTTGATTATTGGTATGCTGGAAGAATTTAACATTGTTTCTTTTCTAGTAATTGCTTATACAGTAGATGATGTCATACACAGTAGATGATGTCTTAAATAGAATAGCGTGAAAATTCTCTCATTAGGGCACGTGGTAAAATTGAGCAGGCTGACAGACTCAGAAGCGGAGGCAACTGAAATTTGTCCTCTGCCACCCTGATTGAGTAACTGTACCATGACGAGGAATTAGAGAGCATTGGGGAGTGGGAATGCAAAATTGGGGGAGAAGAAGATGAAAAAAAAAATACCCATCTTGACACAATATTAATGTAAATTAAGTAGTCTCCATTTGCAACCAAGCTATCTACCATGTTAATTAACTTATTTTCTGAATAAAATGCCCTGTCCTTGTCCACATTTGCAATCAGCTTTACTTATTGTACTGCACTGTCAATTATTATATCTAATATTACCAGTCTAAGAGTCAATTATGAGGTTTAAAAGTGACAATATTGATGGGAAATCACAATTATACCCTCAAATATTTTTTTTTTTACATATTCATTTTAATGTATTATTTTTAAATATTTAAAACCAGTACTTTTTACTTTTATGGATTTTAATGGGTGACTTAAAGCTGCACTACATAACTTTGTGCTCTCTAGCGACATCTGTGGTTGAACTTAAAATTTCAAGCAATTTGCGGAAGTACACTTTACAACAGTCATGTTTCGGTACTGCTCTTCTTGCGGATGAATGTCATGATTTGAACGTACCTACCTGGACTTCGCCTGTGTGTGATCATGACTGGGAGATATTCAGAGCCGGAGTCATAATGTGCTTTTTTCGTGTTGATATGATGTTATACAATTAAACATTTAAAGAGGCCCTATTATGCTTTTGGGGATTCCTTTAGTGTGTAATATAGCTGTTTGTGCATGTAAGATACAAAACACAAAGTCCACGCCAAAGGGAGTTACTCTCTCCCGCATAAAACACTGCTCCTGAACTGCCTGAAACGGCTGGTTTGCAGTCCAGCCATTACTTCCGTGACATAGCTATGTTACTATGTAACACATTTGCATAATGCCTCGGAGCTGATAATGCCACGGTTATGGTAAGAGGCACCACATTTCCGACACACGCTCTAAGCGGTTGACCAGTCATAACAGACTGGACCAGCTGACCAATCAGAGCAGACTGGGCTTTTCGGAAAGGGGGGCTTTAAAGAGACTGGAGCTACAGCAGTGCGTTTCAGACAGAGGGTGAAAAGAGGTGCTTCAGCAATGTACAGTTTGAGAAAAAGAATGTGTTTTTTGAACATAAAATTATGAACCTGTAAAGACTGCCTGAGGACCATACCTGAGTCAAAACTCTCATTATCCATGAACAGAGAGAGAGTGACAAACAGAAAGATATGGGCTCTTTAAAACTGAAATATTGCTTGCTTTGGTGAAGATAAAAAATCACTCTTATTTAAATATTTTGAATGAATGAATTTTACACTTATAGTGCTTTTTTGACACTACACTCGAACTTCCCCCAACAACATAGATACATCGCGATCCGTTAACACACAAGTAATGTTCTGTTCATACAAGCAATCTTAGCTTCAACAACCCTACCAGACAACATATCCAAGCATTATAGTAGGTACACAATTTTGCCAAATGGATAACAGATAAACATCCATCCAGACTGCAGTGATGCTGTCCTGAACTCTGTGAATGTGACAGACTGAACTGAACAGCGTAGTTTCTCCAGCCAGAACACGAGACAGCTGGTACTTCTTTCCTGTGTTTACGGACATGATGTAATGACGCAAGGATGAATGACATAAGCCAGCGATTTCACGCCAAATCTGACCCGACAGCTCAAAATACAAATAATTTGTATAGGCTTATCGTAGTGAATCGGGGTAAGGTAAGGACATTATTTTGAACACTGATTGTTTATGTAATCAATCAATAATGGCAATTTGTTCTTTAAATAAAAAAAAATCTTATGTAGTGAAGCTTTAAGTAATCTATTGCTATGGTATCTGCACATTTACTTAAGAATGGAACTTCACTCCACCACTCCGTAAAAGTAGCTACATTTCCATTTATTCATTTGGCAGATGCTTTTATCCAAAGCGACTTACAAAAGAGGAATAATACATCATAAGCGATTAATCTTAAGGAGACAGCAGTATGAAAAGTGCTGCATTATAAAGTTTCATACAACTCGTAAGACTCATAAACTACATTAAAGATCTATTGAAGCCATACAAAAGCTTTGTGTCAGCTTAATTTCAAAAACTGAATTAAATATAACAAAATATTAACTGTAAATATGAGAAGAGTAGTAACATGGACGATTATATACAGTGTGTATGTATATATATATATATATATATATATATATATATATATATATATATATATATATATATACATATACACACACACACACACACACACACACACACACACACACAAATGAGCCAGAACATTATGACCATCTCCCTAATATGCTGTTGGTCCTCCGCGTGCCACCAAAACAGCACCAACCCGCCGAGGTATGGACTTCACAAGACCCCTGAAGGTGTCCTGTGGTATCTGGCACCAAGATATTAGCAGCAGATCCTTCATGTCCTGTAAGTTGTGAGGTAGAGCTGCCATGGATCAGACATGTTGGTCCAGCACATTCCACAAATGCACAATCGAATTGAGATCTGGAGAATTTGGTGGCCAAGGCAACACCTTGAACTCTTCATCATGTTCCTCAATCCATTCACAAACAGTGTGTGCAGTGTGGCAGGGCGCATTATCCTGCTGAAAGAGGCCACTGCCATCAGGGAATACCATTGCCATGAAGGGGTGTAGCTGGTCTGCAACAATGTTTAGGTAGGTGGCACGTGTCAATTTGACGTCCACATGAATGTCCGGACCCAGGGTTTCCCAGCAGAACACTGCCCAAAGTATCACGCTCTCTCCACCAGCTTGTCATCTTCCCACAGTGCATCCTGGTGCCATCACTTCCCCAGGTAAACTGCAATAACGTACATAGCTGTCCTTGTGAAGTAAAAGAAAACAGGACTCATCAGACCAGGCAACCTTCTTCCATTGCTCCAAGGTCCAGTTCCAACACTCGCGTGCCCATTGTAAATGCTTTTGACAGTGTCATCATGGGCACTCTGATCGGTCTTCAGCTTCGCAGCCCCATATGCAGCAGGGTGTGATGCACTGTGTGTTATGACATATTCCTTCCGTAACCATCATTACAATTTTTGGTGACTTGTGCCACAGTAGACCTTCTGTTGGTTCGGACCAGACAGGATAGCCTTCGTTGCCCTCATGCATCAGTGAGCCTTGGGCGCCCAACACCCTGTCACCGGTTTGTGGTTTGTCCCTCCTCAGACCACTTTCGGTAGGTACTCACCACTGCTGACCGGGAGCACCCCACAAGCCTTGTTGTTTCAGAGATGCTTTGACCCAGTCGTTTGGCCATAAAAATGTGGCCCTTGTCAAAGTCCCTCAGGTCTTTACTCCTGCCCATTTTTCCAGCATTCAGCACGTCAACTACGAGAACTGATTGTTCGCTTACCATCTAATCTACCCGGACCTTGACATGTGGCCTTGTTAGGAGATGATCAACGCTATTTTCTTCACCTGTGAGTCTTCATAATGTTTTGGCTCATCAGTGTATACTGTATATAGTGGAGTTTGAGAAGACAATGGCACTAAGGACAGATTGGACCAGGTCTTCCATCCATCCATCTCATCTATCTATCTATCTATCTATCTATCTATCTATCTGTCTGTTTGTCTGTCCATTAGTCCATCCGTCCGTCCATCCATCCGTCTTGTTTGTTCATTCTGTGTTCACTAATTGTGACTGTATATTTGATCATGTCACACCTCTCAATGCCAGTGAAGCAAAGTCACAGGTGAAGGTCGCACAGAGACACAGACAAACAGAGTAGCGTATATGAGTGTCTGCGTGTGTCCTTCACCTCTCCCAAAGGAACCCTATCAGAACATCATAATTTCTCCTTCTCTCTCTCACTCTCTCTCTCCCTCCTCCCTCTCTCCTCCCCCTCTCTCATTAAAAATCTGTGCCTCAGCTTCTAATTAAATCCCACTTGAAAGTCTTAAAAGTCAGACTCAGATTGATTCAATTTGCATTTCTGAACAGAGAACATTGCCTAAAAGGATAAATAAATTGGTTGAGGAAAAAAATCCTCTTTTCTGCGAGCTGTGTTGTTTCATGTAAGACAACACTTGCATGCCAACACACACACACACACGCACACACAAACACACATACGATATTTTCTGTTGTCACCTTTCGAGAACAAAAACCATCAGCTGGATTCAATGGCAACGAAAAAATCAACCTGTGCAGCGTCTTTCAACACCACTGTGATAACTACTAGTGCATTCACACACTCACACAAAGACATACACACACATGCTGGAAGAAACAATTACTGTGCTTTACTTTGGCACATATCCAACATCGCTGTTTGACAGCGAAAGAAAAGATAGATAGAAAGAAAGAAAGAAAGAAAGAAAGAAAGAAAGGAGAGTTTTAAAAGTCATTGAGCTTTGCAACAATCAAATATGCAGTCTGAAAAAGTGTCTGTTCTACATGTGCAATAGCCCTCAGATTTAGCTAACAGACTCATTAAACTGGCTGAGTCTCCTTCAGTCTTAAGTATCTTTATATAACTCCTTATTTTTCTCTCTCTTGCAATCTATGATGAAGCTCTCTGTATTAATTTCTCTGTTCAGGGTATTAGTCCACTGAGCCTTTATATGGACACTGGTCACATGAGGCAACTACCCATTGATAAGTCCACAGACAAAGAACAGCTCCCCTAACAGGGAAACAGTGACCCCTGGGGGTGTTGTTTGATATCACACTGGGTTTGTATCATAGAATTGTTTTATTGCCATTGCAATTTGAAAGGCCCTGCAGTTATAATCACATTTTTCTTTATACCACTGATATTTGACACAAGCATGGTTTGAGACATTTTGAGGAAAATAAACAAACTTTTGGGTCCTAGATATCACTTGATTACATGAACATACTGTACGTATGTTATTGTTTGCCAAAAAGCATAAAAAACATGGCACTTAAGTGACAATAATATAACTAAAGACACACACACACACACACACACACACACACACACACACACACACATATATATATATATATATATATATATATATATATATATATATATATATATATATATATATATATATACACACACACACACACACGCACACACAATTTAAAAAATAACAATTTAAATATAATAATTTGGCAATGTCACTAATTTGTACCTTTTTTATCTTTTGTTATGAAAATGACATTGTGATGAGGCTTGATTAAAGGTGGAAAAAAAATAATCAATTGTTGGCAAAATACTAACAGTAAAGATAAAAGTATAGATCATGTGTTGAATAACAATCATACTTAATCTTTAAAGATCTCTAAATCGATTTTTTTTTTTTTTTTTTTTTTTTACATTTTCCTCTCAAATTTTACAAAAAGTTTAAACAGTTTGTGTGCAGTTGGCTAATTGCATTATGACAGCCTTGTTTGATTTCTGGATTAGTGAGTGTGTTCATAGCCACTTCTGGTTTCGCCAGGTGCCGTTCCAGAGACCACTGAAAATGGCATTAATGAGGTGCTTACAGAAAAGTTTTAAATGGATTATACCGTCGCAATGAAGACACATGAGGCCGAAACAGTGTTTTTATTTAAGGCTGCGGTCGGCCACAGCTACACTGTACCAAGTCCGGATTAACCACTGCGCTGAAAGGTCCCCAAGCTCTAAATCAGTTATTTATTTATTTTGAGATACCTATTATAAGTCCATGTAAATGTCAGCCTTATGTGAAATACCATTTGTTCTGCTGAATGCGTGCTGGATGACAGCAGCGCGAGCATGAGCACAGACACTTGCTCAGGAAATCTGCATCTCACTGGTGCAGTGCGTTTATTTGAAGGACTACAGAGAACAGCGTCTGATTTTCAAAATGCTTCTAAACACAAAGATAAGGTGCAGTTTACCCTGGCTGTCTACAAAGCTGATGATTTAAATTCATATACTGTAAGTGACAGAATTTGTGCAACAGTATAGAGGACTTTAAAATATTCGAGTCGTGCATGCATTTAATGTTTAATGATAAAGCGAAAGATGCCTTAATACCCTAAATATCTGCACGGTAACCTTTTGTAATATTTGGTTAACCACGAGAGTTCATGAATGGTTATTGTGTTATTTGTCGGGACTCGGGAATAAAGAACTTTTATTGCCATGGACGCATCAAACACAATCTCTGAAAAGCAGGGAATAAAGTGCACAGTGAGCTACGAGCCTAAATAGCACAATTCATAGATATTCAAATGATAAAATCACATTCAAGTCGAACAAAAATAATCTCTGTCACTGCCTGCAACATAGTAGGCCTATTCTTAATCAATGATAAATGCATAATTCTGCCGGGGCAGGTTCATTTTCCATGAGGCATTGAACGCTGCGGTTTATAAACTATTTTGGGATGCTTTGATTTAACTTGTACTGTATTTAACTTGTGTAATTATTGTCTGCACTCCAGAGCAAAAGGGGGAAAAAATATTGGCTCACCATTTATCAAGCGCTGAAGCTTTGCCAGGTGAAAAACAATCTGGAATCATGTGTCACATTAAGTCCTCTTTGCAACCTGAACTTCATCAGAAAGTTGATTTGTGATACCAGCGCTGAAAAAGCTTGATGCAGTGCAACAAATTGTAAAACAGAACGCAGATGACTTGAGATGCATTTATAAATATTAAAGTTCTTTTAAACTTTACAGTGAGTAAACAAACTGGTGGCGCCCTGCGAGGTCTGGACGTGTGAACGGTGCGCACTGGGCACTTTGCTAGTTTTTAATATTTTTATGTCATAAACTGGTGAGATTCGATACCCCCTGACCCATAACTGTTCTATGAAGACAATATGTCAAAGAATTCAAAATCCTCGGGCTCTGGCGACATTAAAATACCCCAGACAGGGCCTCAGACCAGGGACTCAGTTTGGACAGTGCGGCGGGTGAGATTCAGCGTCAACTGTTGAGCATGTCAGTGATGCTGGCGAAGGTCGTAGTGGACTTGGAGGATCTTGTTGTAATACGTCGATCGATCACTTCCATGGAGACAAAATTCACTGAGATGGTTACAAGAATGGCGGATGTTGAGAAACGGATCGATTATCTGGAGTCATCGGAGAGGGAATTAGCTGTTAACCCACTAGGGACCAAGATAGATTTGGAACACATTTGGGAAAAGTTGGAAGATTTAGAGAATCGTGGCCGGCGAATCAACGCCCCGAGTCTGCTCAACATAACAGGCCATAAGCTCACAGGGTCCTGGCTTGGAGATCCGCAGAGGGAGAAAGGCCCGAAGCAATTCCGGCCAAATTTCTGAGATCACCCGATAAAGATCTCGTGTTGCGTGCGGCGAGGAGTAAAGGAAGGCTTTCTTGGAAGAACCACAATATTTTCTTGTTCCCAGGCTTTGCAAATTCAACAAGAGAGAAACACGATCGATTCAAGGAATGCAAGAAACTCTTACATCAACTGAAGGTCGCTTTTATAATTATAATAATTA
This sequence comes from Myxocyprinus asiaticus, assembly GCF_019703515.2. Taxonomy (NCBI): domain Eukaryota; kingdom Metazoa; phylum Chordata; class Actinopteri; order Cypriniformes; family Catostomidae; genus Myxocyprinus; species Myxocyprinus asiaticus. Next base: position 3,740,617 of record NC_059377.1, read on the forward strand.
TAATTAATAATTATAATACATTTATAATTTATATAATTATATAAAATGATGTTCCCGGCCAAACTGAGAATAGATACTAAGGATGGCTGCAAAATATTTACATGCCCACAGCAAACGATGTCCTTCATAAATTCAATGGAATGAGTAAGTCATTATGTGATGCAGCCGAGTGGACCTGACTCACTGAAAATTCACTTGTTTGTCCGAGGAACTGTGTGCCTTCATTGTTTCTTTTTGTGCTGGTTCCGCCTAGTGGCTGGAGTTTGCTTTGTGGAATATCACTCCTTCGGAACAGCTGTGGATGAATCTACACGTCTTTGTGTTTATCCCGCCTATTGGCTGGAGTTTGTTTTACAGATTATATCCCGTTGTGTAATTCTGTCTCACAAAATTTGTATAGAAGCACCAGACTTGAACAATCCTATGGCAAAGTTGTTGCGGGGGCTCTCGTAGGCGTACATGGACTGTTTGAGTTTAGAGGGATGGACAGCGGTTGGCACTGTCATGCATGGGGTTAATGCGCACGTTTTTCTTTTTTCTGTTTTTTTTTTGTTCTGGGGGAAGTTTGGGGTTTGTTTGTTGCTCTAATGTTGGAATGCGGTCTTTATAATTTTGTTTTTGACACGATCTATTTTTACTAATATGTCAAAATGTCAAATGTTAGTATGAGTGGATTGTCTCTCTCCACATGGAATGTGAATGGGTTAGGGCACCCCATAAAAAGAAGGAAGGTTATTTATTTTCTTAAACATAAGAAATATGATATAGTGTTTCTTCAAGAAACGCATCTTTCCCCGCTGGAAGCTGAAAAATATGGGAAGATATGGAGCAGGGGAGTAAGAGCAAGGGAGTCATTACATTGATAAGTAAACAGATTAATGATAAATTAGGAAGAGTCATTATTGTTTTAGCAGAAATTCAGGGGCAAAGGTTGATTTTGCACCTAACGTTGATGATCAGGGCTTTTTTATAGATCTTGAAGACACTGGCACCCCTCATGATATAATATTGGGAGGAGACTTTAATCTTTTGATGGACTCAGTCCTTGATCATAGTGTAAGCCCCCTAGAGCAACAGTGATGCTTCACAGGATGTGAAAAATCTTGGTCTTACAGATATTTGGAGACTTTTGAACCCATATGATAGGGACTATACATTTTTTTCATCAGTCCATAAGATTTATTCTAGAATAGATTTTTATATATATATATATATATATATAAGTCCCTCATTTCATCTGTTGTGGATTGCTCAGTTGGAAACATCTTAGTCTCAGATCACGCCCTGGTGAGTATAGAGGTGTTGCCACATACGGAGAAAAATAATTCATATAGTTGCCGCTATATTCATATAATGAATCCCTTTTGCAAAATCCTGAATTCCAACAAATGTTAAAGGCTGAAATCAATGTTTATCTGGAGACCAACTGGTCCTCAATTTCCTCTGTGGGCATGGCTTGGGAGGCACTTAAAGTGGTTCTTAGGAGTCGGATCATACAGTATGCCTCATTCATCAAAAAATCCAAAGCACAAGAACTTGTGGAGTTGGAATGGAATATTAAAAGGGCAGAGGCAGAGCTGAAACACCGAATGTCGTCTAATGGCCTCAGAGAATTGACCCGACTGAAATACAGATATAATGCTATTTTGTCGCAGAAGGTAGAGTTTTGGCTATTCAGGGCAAGACAGTCATACTTTGAGTCAGGGGACAAAGCAGGGAAGCTTTTGGCTAGATATATAATACAGAGAGAGTTTTTTCTACCATTCCCTCAGTGAAATCTGCTGGTGGTGAAATATTTACCTCAGCCATTGATATTAATAATGCTTTTAAAGAATTCTATCTTGATCTTTACAGTTCCCCGTCTACCAGTGAAGATATTAGAAACTTTGTGGAACCATTAGAACTCCCTAAACTGACGACTGAGCAAACAAATTCTCTTGATTCTGAGATAGCTCGGCGAGGTAATTAAGGCCTTGCCTACAGGCAAGGCTCCGGGGCCAGATGGTTTTTCCTCTGAATTATTTTAGATCTTATGCTACAGAACTGGCTCCACTTTTGTTAGAAGTTTATACGGAATCATTAAAGAATGGAAAGCTTCCGCCAACCATGACACAAGCCTGGATCAGTCTGATTCTTAAAAAGGACAAAGATCCAAGCAAGTGTAAGAGTTACCGTCCAATTTCCCTGATCCAGCTGGACGTAAAAATATTGTCAAAAATTCTGGCTAACCGATTAAGTAAAGTTATGACATCTCTTATACATATAGATCACGTGGGGTTTATTCGGGGCCGCAGATCTTCTGATAACATTAGGCATTTCATCAATACCTTTTGGTCAGTGGCAAATGATCAGACTCCAGTCGCTGCCATCTCACTTGATGCCGAAAAGGCGTTTGATATGGTAGAATGGGATTATATTTGTAAGATTTTGGAAATATACGGGTTCGGGAATACTTTTATTGAATGGATTAAGTTACTTTATAGACACCTGGTAGCAGCGGTACAAACAAACGGATTAATTTCAGATTATTTTACTTGGATGGGGGCACCTGACAGGGTTGCCATCTTTGCCCATTATTGTTCTGTCTTGCCCTGGAACCATTAGTAGCCGTGATAAGAAGGGAAGATAAGCTTTTGCTTTATGCAGATGATATTTTATTATTCGTCTCCGACCCCATTAGATCTATGCCTTGCCTCCACAGAATTATTAATTCCTGTTTGCAAGATACAGAGTTAATTGGTCTAAACCTGAAGCTTTGGCTCTGACAGCATACTGCCCAGTAACGGCTTTCCAGCTGGGTACCTTCCAGTGGCCCAAACAGGGCATTAAGTATTTGGGCATTTTATTCCCAGGAAATTTGTCTGATTTAGTTAGAGTTAATTTTGACCCCTTAATAAAAAATGTTTTCGAGCGATGTGGGCAGGTGGGCTTCATTACATTTATGGACGAACTACATCTCCTCACCTGCACAAACAAGGACTTTTCAACCTCTGCTGCCTTGTGCTTCACAGAAACCTGGCTGAGTGAAGCCATTCCGGACAGCGCATTACATCTGCTGGGTTTTCAGCTGTTCAGAGCAGATCGCATCGTGGAGTTAACGGGGAAAACGAGAGGCGGTGGAACATGCTTTTACATCAGTGAAAGTTGGTGTACAGATGTAACAACGTTAAAGAGGATGTGCTGTCCTAATTTGGAAGCGCTCTTTATTAACTGTAAGTCTTTCTACTTGCCACAGGAGTTTTGCTCATTTATTCTGGTGAGTGTGTATATCATGCCAAACGCGTGTTTGAATGCCACGCTGCAACAGCTGGCTGATCAAATCACAGACACAAAACAACAATACCCGGACTCAGTTATTATTATTCTTGGGGATTTTAACAAAGCAAATCTCACACGTGAACTGCCCAAATATAAACAGCACATTACATGCCCCACCAGAGACAGAAATATACTGGATCATTGCTACACAACAATAAAGGATGCATATCACTCTGTCCCTAGAGCAGCATTGGGACTCTCTGATCACTGTCTGGTTCATCTTTTTCCAACCTACAGGCAGAAATTAAAATCAACCAAGCCAGTAGTAAGGACTGTAAAGGGATGGACTAATGAAGCAGAGCGGGAACTACAAGCCTGCTTCGATTGCACGGATTGGAGTGTTTTTGAGGCTGCAGCCACAGACCTGGACGAGCTCACAGATACTGTTACATCATATATCAGTTTCTGTGAGGATATGTGCATTCCTACTAGGACTTATTTAAAGTTCAACAGCGACAAACCGTGGTTTATAGCAGAGCTCAGGCAGCTTCGTCAAGCCAAAGAGGATGCTTACAGGGGTGGGGATAAAGTCTTGTACAATCAGGCCAGGAACACACTGAACAAGGAAATCAGAGTGGCTAAAATAAGATACTCTGAGAAGCTGAAAAACATGTTTTCAGCTAACGACCCTGCATCAGTGTGGAGTGGCATGAAACAACTCACAAATTACAGGACTCCTACCCCCAACCATGTGGTGGACCAACAACTGGCTGACGACCTGAATGTGTTCTACTGCAGATTTGAAAGGCCCAATCTCACACCCCACACCCACTCTGACCTTCACTTCACACAAACACCAACACCTCCTGCAACCCCCCTCCTCCCCCCTCCTGCTACTCAACCTGCACTTAAGAACTGTGAAGATGATGTGAGCCGCGTCTTTCGGAAACAAAAGATGAGGCTTCAGGCCCAGATGGCGTCTCGCCAGCGTGTTTTCGATCCTGTGCTAACCAGCTGGCCCCCATCTTCACACAGATCTTCAATAGATCACTGGAGCAGTGTGAAGTCCTATGCTGCTTCAAATTCTCAATCGTTATTCCTGTCCCAAAGAAACCAAAAATCACAGAACTTAATGACTACAGACCTGTTGCCCTGACATCTGTGGTCATGAAATCATTTGAGAGACTGGTGTTGGCCCACCTGAAGAACATCACTGGACCCTTTCTAGATCCCCTTTAATTTACTTATCAAGCAAACAGGTCTTTGGATGATGCAGTCAACATGGGATTGCATCATATCCTGCAACATCTGGACAGACCAGGAAGATATGCAAGGATCCTTTTTGTGGACTTCAGTTCAGCTTTCAACACCATCATCCCAGCTATACTCCAGAATAAATTACACCAATTCTCTGTTTCCATGTCTATCTGCCAGTGGATTACCAGCTTTCTGACGGACAGGCAGCAGCTTGTGAGACAGGGGAAACTCACTTCCAGCACCTGTACAATCAGCACTGGTGCCCCCCAGGGATGTGTGCTCTCCCCACTACTCTTCTCCCTCTACACCAATGACTGCATCGCCAAAGACCCCTCTGTCAAGTTGAAGTTTGCAGACGACACCACTGTCACCGGCCTCATCTGAGATGACGATGAGTCTGCAAACAGAAGGGAGGTTGAACAGCTGTCTGGTGCAGTCAAAACAACCTTGAGCTGAACATGCTCAAAATGGTGGAGATGATTGTGGACTTTAGGAGGAACACCCCAACACTGACCCCCCTCACCATTCTAAACAGCACTGTGGCAGCAGTGGAGTCATTCAGGTTCCTGGGCACTACCATCTCACAGGACCTGAAGTGGGAGACACACATTGACTCCATTGTGAAAAAGGCCCAGCAGAGGTTGTACTTCCTTCGCCAGTTGAGGAAGTTCAACCTGCCACAGGTGCTGCTGATACAGTTCTACTCAGCAGTCATTGAGTCTGTCCTCTGCACTTCAGCTACGAAATCAGACATCAGAAGACTACTAAGGACAGTTCGGACTGCTGAGAGCATTATTGGGTACAGTGCATCCGGATAGTATTCACAGCGCTTCACTTTTTCCACATTTTGTTATGTTACAGCCTTATTCCAAAATGGATTAAATTCATTATTTTCCTCAAAATTCTACAAACAATACCCCATAATGACAATGTGAAAGTAGTTTGTTTGAAATCTTTGCAAATTTATTAAAAATAAAAAACAAAAAAGTCACATGTACATAAGTATTCACAACCTTTGCCATGACAATCAAAATTGAGCTCAGTTGCATCCTGTTTCCACTGATCATCCTTGAGATGTTTCTACAACTTGATTGGAGTCCACCTGTGGTAAATTCAGTTGATTGGACATGATTTGGAAAGGCACACACCTGTCTATATAAGGTCCCACAGTTAACAGTGCATGTTAGAGCACAAACCAAGCCATGAAGTCCAAGGAATTGTCTGTAGACCTCCGAGACAGGATTGTATCGAGGCACAGATCTGGGGAAGGGTACAGAAATATTTCTGCAGCATTGAAGGTCCCAATGAGCACAGTGGCCTCCATCATCCATAAATGGAAGAAGTTTGGAACCACCAGGACTCTTCCTAGAGCTGGCCGCCTGGCCAAACTGAGCGATCGGGGGAGAAGGGCCTTAGTCAGGGAGGTGACCAAGAACCCGATGGTCACTCTGACAGAGCTTCAGCATTTCTCTGTGGAGAGAGGAGAACCTTCCAGAAGAACAACCATCTCTGCAGCACTCCACCAATCAGGCCTGTATGGTAGAGTGGCCAGATGGAAGCCACTCCTCAGTAAAAGACACATGACAGCCCACCTGGAGTTTGCCAAAAGGCACCTGAAGGACTCTCAGACCATGAGAAACAAAGATTGAACTCTTTGTCCTGACTGGCAAGCATCATGTCTGGAGGAAACCAGGCACCACTCATCACCTGGCCAATACCATCCCTACAGTGAAGCATGGTGGTGGCAGCATCATGCTGTGGGAATGTTTTTCAGCGGCAGTAACTGGGAGACTAGTCAGGATCGAGGGAAAGATGAATGCAGCAATGTACAGAGACATCCTTGATGAAAACCTGCACCAGAGCGCTCTGGACCTCAGACTGGGGCAAAGGGTCATTGTCCTTTTGGAAGATGAACCTAAGCACACAGCCAAGATAACAACGGAGTGGCTACAGCACAACTCTGTGAATGTCCTTGAGTGGCCCAGCCAGAGCCCAGACTTGAACCCAATTGAACATCTCTGGAGAGATCTGAAAATGGCTGTGCACCGATGCTCCCCATCCAACCTGATGGAGCTTGAGAGGTCCTGCAAAGAAGAATGGGAGAAACTGCCCAAAAATAGGTGTGCCAAGCTTGTAGCATCATACTCAAAAAGACTTGAGGCTGTAACTGGTGCCAAAGGTGCTTCAACAAAGTATTGAGCAAAGGCTGTGAATACTTATGTACATGTGATTTTTTTTTTTTTTTTTTTTTTTTAATACATTTGCAAAGATTTCAAACAAACTTCTTTCACATTGTCATTATGGGGTATTGTTTGTAGAATTTTGAGGAAAATAATGAATTTAATCCATTTTGGAATAAGGCTGTAACATAACAAAATGTGGAAAAAGTGAAGCGCTGTGAATACTTTCCGGATGCACTGTATGTACGTATGTGTATAACTATTTTTTTATTTTTTATTATTATCTATGTCTTGCTGCTGTTTTTGTATCGTTGTATTGTTGTACACTGGAAGCTCCTGTCACCAAGACAAATTCCTTGTATGCGTAAGCATACTTGGCAATAAAGCTGATTCTGATTTATCTGTTATTGGGAAGGTTAATGTTATTAAAATGAATTGTATTCCAAAATTTAACTACCTGTTACAATCTCTCCCTGTAGATGTCCCCCTCTCTTTGAGCAATATGATAACATACCGAAGTCCTTCATTTGGAGTGGTAAGCATCCTAGATTACATTTTAATAAGTTACATAGACCGATTGACAAAGGTGGGCTAGGCCTACCCAAGATTTAGTTTTATTATTACGCATTCGGTCTCAGACATTTGGCTCACTGGTCGCTTCCACCTGAAAGAGTCCCTCCCTGGTTTTGTATTGAACAGGAAGTTCTTGCCCCTATTTTGCTATTACAAAGCCTTTCTATCAAACTAATCAGAGAAGTTAAGTTACACTACGTTATCTCGCATTTGCACTCGGTATGGACAAAAGTGTCCAGAGTATTTAATTCGGACATTTATTTAAATGTTGCCTCAAGCATATGGCTGAACACTAAATTATGTATTAACAAGTCCCCTTTCTTCTGGTCAGAGTGGATTGTGAGGGGGGTTAATACACTTGGTGACTTATATGAGAGTGGAGTGTTGAGATCTTTTGAAAATTTGGTTCAACATTTTGGGATTCCCAGATCTCAGTTCTATAGGTATTTACAGCTGCGCCACCTGCTCTGTATTGTTTTTGGGAGTGGCACACACACCCCTAAAGCGGCAGATACTCTGGGAGTGGTGATTACGGCTTTTGGAAAAGGTCATGAGGCATCAGTGTATTACTCCCTGCTAATTCAGAGTCTGGGGGATGGAGCTTCAACTTCTCTCAAGAGATTATGGGAGAAAGATTTAAATTTGGTATTGGAGGAGGGAGTGTGGGCTAGGATTCTAAAAAATGTCAAGTCTGTATCTAGAGATGCAAGGGTGTGCCTTATGCAGTTTAAGATTTTACATAGATTCTACTGGACCCCTCTAGATTGTATAGGCTTGGTCTTAAAGACACACCCACATGCTGGTGATGCCAGTCAGAAGATGGAGACACAACCCATGCTTTTTGGGGGTATGTTAAGATCCAGGAATTTTGGTTGAAGGTTCAGAGTTTTTTGTGTGACGTTTTAGGCACTCGAATTTCACTCTGCCCCAGACTCTGCATTTTGGGTGATGGGGCGGTCATAAATTTGGGGGATAAACACATAAAAAATTGGGTTCTGACCAGCATTATGGTTGGCAGGCTAATTATTTTAAGGGAATGGAAGTCAGATAGGGCGCCCTCTTTTCCAGAGTGGTATGCGGAGATGGGAGGGTGGCTGCTTTTGAATAGATGGGGGTTCAGAATTTGTTTGACAGGAAGTGAGGCAATTATTTGGTGTTTTGGGGGGACTCTCGGGGAGGGGCTGGGGAGAGAGATGTTTAGTTTTAATTATATATGATTATTATGTTTTTTTTGTGTGTGTATCTAATTGTGACCACAGGGGTGTTCGTTGGGGTTAGGGTGGGTTTGGTGATTGGGGAGGGGGAGGGGTATTGGGGGACTAAATATTAAATGTTGATTCAGTGTATATATATGTTGTGTTTTTTTATTTTGTTATATGTTTATGAATCAATAAAAATGTTAATTGAAAAAAAAAAAAAAAAACTTTACAGTGAGTTGTGAAACAACGATCAAAGACGACCTATAACCTACTTGAAAAACTGACCCGAACCTGGCCCAAAACCTGTAGGTTTGTCAGGTTGAAGACCTCTAAACATGTGCAGAATAGCCGAATAGTGATTTTGATATTTGAATACCATGCACATCCCTATTAATAATGCATGATTTGGGATCAGTTCATAATTAAAAAGTACACATAATTGGCCATGTAAGACATTTCTTCCATCAATTTGAAAAATCCAACCAAATCTGGCAAGCGTCCTGTAGTGCAAAAAAGCGAACGTAGTCATGTGACATTTCATGGTGGCCTCCATGGTGTACCGGCCCATGGGCCTCTTAGTTCTCAATCCGTCCTTGCACTGTACTGTTTGGAGAAGCACACTTGAAACAGTGGTGAACCCCTTCTGCCCACAGTCTCTTTTTTGCACACCCTGAGCAGGGCGTCCCCACTAGGCCTGGCTCTATGATCTAAGGTGGACCATAGGTCTCATTTTTTTTATTTTAATTTTTAAATGGTACTTTGGTAAATACCATGGTATTCTTTAAAGTATATTGGAGTACTATGTTTATATCATAGTACATGAATGATTCGGTAGCTTTGTATATACCAGAGGTATTCAATTAAAGTTCCAAGAGGTCCGGTCTCTACATTTCCTTCCCAGCAAAGTTTCAGACAATCATAACTTTCATGATTTCAGAAGTTATTGAATTATAACCCTTAGTTATAATTCAATAACAAGTATGTTGTCACTAAGACTCATTTCCACCTGGTATTACAATGTGTCTCGTGTGATCCATTCACATGTGGTCAGATGAGACACATTGTTGTTTACACCAGGTCATTTAAATGCGACTCCTGTGACCACTTGTGTTTAGATTTGTAGGGGATGGTCTCTGTTTCATGACGACATACATCATTCACTATGTCAGTGTGTTACTGCATGATAGTAAATCACAACAAAGTCAGAAAAAACAAAGAAAGTGTGAAAAAAATGGTGTGCTGTTTCTCCCAGATTCAGTTGAAATTTACAAACGCAACATGTCAAGCAGAATTATCTGTTATTTTAGTGCATTACCTGTATTAAAGGAGCTTCAGGTGTTTGTGCTTGTCATCTGTGCTGATATCAGACACACTAAAGAAGATTCATGAAGCTCTCGTGATTGTGTATGTCTCCGATCACAAAACGTTTTAGACCCCGTTTAGACCTGTATTTAGGGCTGACCACATGTGATCAGATCACCCGAAACGCATCTTAATATCAGGAGGAAACAAGGTCTAAGGGTTTCTTAACTTCAGGGGCTGCAGGACCTGAACTGGAAGAATGGGGACCAGAGACACAGTCAAAGCAGTGGGGTCTGAGAGATGTTCTCCCGAAAGAATAAAAGAATCAATTTAACAGTTGATTGCACTTTGATGTTAATTTTGTAAAAGAAGATCAGCTTTTGGTTTTGACACTGAAAGAGCAGTCCAGTGATTGTGTTTGAGTGCATTTAAAGACATTGTTTAGACACTATATTTTTACATTTAGATAATGTTTGGGGCACAGGAGGCCTTGTGGCTGATGAAAGAGAAAAATGAGAAAATGTGAGTTTAAATGAACCATTTTTATATTTTCCTTAATGATAGGATGTACCAACAATAAAGAAAAGCACAATTTACACCACAAGAGTGCAGAATACGGTTTGCTATAGTTAAATGGGCTTACTGTCTGTCATGTTTATTCTGTTGCTTCATGTTTTTCATGTCTTTTATTTTGAAAATCTAGTTCCTGTTTCATGTCATGTGGTCCCCTGGTCATGTGATTTCATGTTTCCCTCCATGTTCATATGTCTTGTTTTCATTGATTTATTGTCTTGTTATCTTGTTTAGAGATCTTAGTGTTCATTGGTTATCTTTGTCATGTGTTCTCCCATGTCCAAGTATTTAACCCTCATGTTTGCCATTGTCCATTGTCATGTATTGTGTTTATGTAATGTTGTAGGATAGTTCATGGCATGTCAAGTCAAGTTTATGTGAAGTCAAGTTTAAGTCAAGTCAAGTTCATGTTTATGTTATTATTCACGTTTGTAGTTAGGGTTTATTGGATCTCACTTTTGTTAATAAAATTGCACTTGGGTTCTTCACTCCATCGTCATCATCTTTGTCATTGCCAGCGCCAGCCATTGTTACAGAATACCTGACTGACCAAAATGAACCCAGCAATCCAACTTCTATGCCTACGTCAGGGGAATCGTCCCCTGGAGGATTACATGGAGGACCTCTGCGCTCTGGCCTGCTGGGTGGACTTTAATGAGGTCGCCCTCAAAGACATTTTCCATTTTGGACTGAATGAGCCAGTCTTTTCTTTGATGCCAGGCGGTCAGAGTACCCACAGCCTGGCTCAGTATATCAACCTAGCCCTGCAGATTATTGGTTCTACGTTCACTGTAGGGGAGGCAGATGCCGAGCCAGAGTCCCACGTCATGGCCGCCGAGCCAGAGTCCCATGTCATGGCCGCCGAGCCAGAGTTTCACGTCATGGCCGCCAAGCTAGAGTTCCTCGTCATGGTCACTGAGCTAGTGCCATCTTGTGCCCCGGATCCTGATTCTGCCCCATGCCATGTCACAGCAATGCCTCAAGTCTCTCAGGGCCCCACTTTCCATTGGCTCTGCCCTGGTCCCATGCTCCATGCCCTGTCTCGCCAGGCCACGTCCCACACCATGTCTTGCCAGGTCACATCTTAAGGACCCCACCATCCCCCCAGCTCCCTGTTTAACTTTGTGATTATGTTTTGGGGCGTCGGGAGCCGCCCCTAGTGGGGTGGATATGTCATGTTATTCTGTTGGTTCATGTTTTTCATGTCTTTTATTTTGAAAATCTAGTTCCTGTTTCATGTCATGTGGTCCCCTGGTCATGTGATTTCATGATTCGCTCTATGTTCATGTGTCTTGTTTTTATTGGTTTATTGTCTTATCTTGTTTAGAGATCTTAGTGTTCATTGGTTATCTTTGTCATGTGTTCTCCCATGTCCAAGTATATAACCCTCATGTTTGCCATTGTCCATTGTCATGTATTGTGTTTATGTAATTATGTAGGATAGTTCATGTCATGTCAAGTCAAGTTTATGTCAAGTCAAGTTTAAGTCTAGTCAAGTCAAGTTCATGTTTATGTTTTATTCACGTTTGAAGTTAGGGTTTATTGGATCTCACTTTTGTTAATAAAACTGCACTTGGGTTCTTCACTCCATCGTCATCGTCTTTTTCATTGCCAGCGCCAGCCATCGTTACACTGCCAAATAATGAAAGCATTTGTTGTCATTAAAACAATAAAGACAACTCTGTAATAACTCTATAGTCCTCTTAGTAATTTTAAAGTGTTTGTAGTCCTTCCATATCATGAATTATAAAAATTTGACAAACGTTTTGTTTGTATATTATGAAAGGCTGGTACTCTAACATGCTGCTTAATAACACTAAATTTACAAGGGAAAAATCATCATATGAGTCTAAAGGCGCTTTGGCACCACGTTAACTTGGTGGTGGGCCAGGCCCAGCCTGTTCCCCACTCACACATACTTGTTAAGACCCTGGTTTTTTCCTCTCTTTTCCATGGTGGCAGAGTGTTTGGGAAATATGGTAACACTTTCTATGAAGCCCATATTTATAATGCATTGTAAAGACATTATAATGCATTAGCAATGTCTCATAATACACCTTATAATATGTTATAATTTCTCATAAATAACTGTAACCACAATTATAATACATTAATATAGCCGCAAGCAACTATTGTCGGGGAACAAGCACATATGGTGAGATGACCAAAACAAACAAATTTGACAGAAAAGATCATGTGGATGCTGTGGACAGCTATTTTGGTGTGACATGTCACCTGCTTTGAGCACAATGGCAAAAATAGGATTGTCTTAAGTTATAGCACCCCCTAGCATCAAAAATTAATGAAACTTGTTATGTTACCTCAGAGTGTTCTCTTGTCCATGTGTAAAAATTTTGTTAAGTTTGAAAATTGCACTCACAAGATACAGGCTAATTAGTCATTGTAGGCCGGCCAAAACATATTTGCTTATATCTTTGGAATGATTCGACACATCAAAATTCTTCTGATAATTTTTTGTCAGGAGGGTCTGTATATGATATATACCAAGTTTTGTGAGAATCGGTCAAACAGCCTAGGATGAGTTTGAAAAGGTATGTTTTTCGAATAAATCGAAATTGTAAAAAAAAAAAAAAATTCTTGCAGAAATGGAAATTCCATGAATTGTATTGTAGCCTATAAGGTTCCAGATTTATGAGCAAAAATGTGAATTAGCTAATTATACCACCACCGTGTGGCCGATTGTCACAAAATTCGATATGCATCTTCGAGTTGACACTGAGTTGTGTATAGAAATAACCCTCGGCTATTCCCAATATGAGTTATAAGATTATATCAAAGATATATCGATTTTTTTTTAAAGAATATGTTAGCATTTGAACCAAAGAAGATGCATATTTAATTTGAACTTTGTCACTCAAACGGCTGTAAAGTTTTGACAGTTTTGTAGTTGTAGCGCCCCCTAGGGGTGAAATTGTACAAAACTTTGATGATGTCGTCTAAACGTCCGGTTGAGTATGTGTACCGAGTTTGGTTACTTGTGGAGTTTGCGTTGAGTAGATATTGATCAATAACTCAAATTGTGTTAAACCGATGGAATTGTATCGTTAATATATTTCAAACGATTTCGCATTTAGAAATTATTTTGATAAATTTTTTGTCAGGGGGGTCTGTAGATGATGTATACCAAATTATGTGGTGATCGGAAAAATGGTCTAGGAGGAGTTAGAAAAAGTAGGTTTTTCATAAAATTAAAAATGAAATAGACGTATATATTTTGTAAGGCTTTACTCAAGGAATCAGAGGAAAAAAATTATTTTGATTCTAGCACTTACGGTTGCAGAAATATGAGTATATAAAAGTGTTTATTATAGTGCCACCTAGGGTCAGATGAGTGTGTGTTTGTGCGCCTGAGTAGTAGGGGGGAGTTGGGATCATCCTGCCAAGATTGGTGTCTCCATGTTTTATGGACTCTGACGCCCAGACACTTTTAGGGCAGAAAAAAAAAAAAAAAAGAAGAAGAAAATCAGTACAATAACAATAGGGCTCCAGCAGCTTCACTGCTTGTCCTCCTAATAATACTTACCTTTTCATAGTTATACCTTAGAGTATAATGCATTATAACAAAAGCAACATTTAATTTGATCTGCAGAAGTTATAAAGTATTATACTGTATATATTTGTAATATATATGATAGGTATGCTTTAAGTAAATTGACAAAAGCAATGTCTTCTTATAAACATCCATAAGATAATTTTAAGTATTTATAAGACATTACAAGTCATGCTGGAAGTTACATACATTACACATGCACAAAATAAAAAAGAACACACAATGTAAATTGAGCTATTACGAAAAATACTTGTAAAGCTACAAGGTTAAAATAAAATATCTCTCTCGAAAAAAACAAATAAATAAATATGTATGTTGATCACACATGTGGCCAATCTTCTTTAATGTAAACACACCCAAGAATAAAAATTCTATACTTGACTCTATTAAAAAAAAAAATAATAATGTTTGTGCATCTTATTTGGAGAATTATTTTATAAATAACTTCCACTGTATAAGTTTGACTTGTAATGTATTGTATATTACAAGTTTATGTTATGGCTGTTTATAAAGATATTGCTTTTGTAATTTGAATTAAAGCAGACAAAGACAATTTATAATATGATCACGTCATAAAGCCTTTATTATAAGGTGTATCATAAGACATTATGTATAATGTCTTTACAATGCATTATAAATATGGGCTTCATAGAAAATGTTACCGGAAAATGTTCTATCCTGCTAAAATAAAGTCTGCTGTGGTAGAGCAGAATATTGTATTGATTCATCTGTTAACAAGTCAAGCAGTGTTTCATGTATGAAAAGCTGACATTGTTTTATTGTAAAAGGCCAGGACGTAAAATATCTGAGTGCCTTGTTCTTTAAAAGAAGGAAATGTCAATAAAGCCTGTCAGTCTAGTTACAGCTTCACAATCTGATAGTGATCATCATGCTTAAATGCAGAATGTACTGTTTATGATAAGTCTGAATGAGCGCTTTGATACTCCTGCTGACTATGCGCCTTTCCTTTTGGAACAATGTCTTGCCTGGTTCTGAGGAGGTTGTGTCTGTACACATTCTTAGGGATACAGGAGCTGCACAGACTTTACTTTTAGAGGGCATTTTACCCTTATCAGATGAAAAACTGCCACAGGAACCCATGTGCTGGTAAGGGGGTTTGAGATGTGTTTTTGAAAGTGCCTTTGCATCAAATCCATCTCTCGTCAGGGCCAGTGTCTTTTGATGTTGTGGTTGGTGTTCGTCCAATGCTCCCAGCTGTCTAGTGTTACATTTATTTTGGGCAATTTAGCTGGGGTAAATGTCTGGGGGAAGACTGATGTTGTGAAACCACCCATAGCAGTTCCTGTAGCAAAAAAATGTTTTGTTTGAGTACATGAAGAAATTTCCTGACTTATGTCCTGCTTGTGTTGTAACTCGATCTGAAAGCAAAGAAAATGGCTGAAGATCAGGTAAATGAAGTTTCTTTCAGTGACACCTACTTTACTTGTATTTATGCAGGTAAATCAGAGTCTAGTGATGTGTCTAACTGTTCTTTTGAGAATGGAAATCATCTCTGAGACCGAAGACCCTGTTTGTACCAACTCTAGAAAATCTTGATGGTTGCTCTTTGTCTTACCTTTTTGAGGTTTCATGTGAGGAGTTAATCCAAGGACAAATATCTGAAGAGTCTATTAAAGATTTATTCTCTCTACTGGTTTCTGAGGAAAGATTTGATGACTCATCCTCCCAATATTTTCTAAAGATGGCTTACTTTGTAGGAAGTGGATTTCACAAAGAGAGTTTTCTCCTGACTTTAAGGTCCAGACTGTGGTCCCTCTTAGATTCAGAGAAGCAGTTTTACAGCTGTCTCATCAAGGAGTTGCTGGTCATACCAGCATAAGGAAAACCTGTGTTAGGATCATTTGCAGGTTTTATTAGCCTAAGCTCAAGTGAGACGTGGCTAGGTTTGTAAAATCTTGTGAAATTTTTCAGATTACTGGAAAGCCTAATCAAAAGGTGCCATTGCAACCAATTGCTGACCTTCCAGATAACTGTCTGAATACTCCAAACCATCCTAAGAAGGTGCAGGTCTGCGTCAGTCCATTTCAACTTTATGCATCTCCTGTGCCTCCTGTGTCCGTTAGCCTTATGTATCCCTCTGCGACTCCAGATAAGAGTTCTTTGACTTCTCTCGGTTTATTCACAGACACCGTACAAGACTGTAACACGTTTAACACTTCCTTAGAAGAAGGTAGTGAGGATGTGAGTGTTTCATCTCGTGGAATTAAAGTACACTGTAAAAAGGTTGCTGTAAATTTTTACAGTAACTTACTGGCAGCTGGATGCCAGTATGTTACTGTTAAAGTGTTTACAGTATAATGGCTGTATTTTCATTTATAGTACAATTACTGTATTCCATTTGCAGTATTATTACTGTATTTCCATTTATAGTATTATTACTGTATGTTCAGTTACAGTATTACTACTGTATCTTCATTTACATTACTAGTACTGTTTTTCAATTACAATATTTGAACTGTTTTTCAGTTAGAGTTTAGCTTCATTTACGTTAAACAAAATTAATTTTCTACCTGTAAAATACAGTCCAATTGCAGTACAGCACTGTAAACCAAAATTTTCTTTACCCAAAAAATCACAATTACTCATTAAAATATGTCCTTAAAATATGCTTTTTAATTGTTGAACATTTTCTTATTAAAAGTACAAATTACAAATGTGTTCATGTACTCTATGTCTCTCTCTCTTTATCTTGTACTTTTTATAAACTGGTTGGGAAGCCGACAACATAACTTTGTCTTAACATTTATAAACATCAAAAGAAACGTCCAGCTCTTGCCCTAATAAAATAAAAACAGGCCGTACAAAAAAAATAAATAAATAAAAAAATACAATAAAAAATTAGTTTGTGTTGTGTTACATTTCAGTAATTTTGCCAAAGTCGACAAGCTCTCTGATGAAAGACACCACGAGGGGATTCAGGCTGATTCTTTTTCTTTGGACCCTCTTTCCTGATTTCCGGTTGATTTGCATTTGGTGCCATCAGGGTTGATTCTCCCAACTGTCATAACTTGGTGCTGTATGTTAATAAAAGCAATATGTGCTATGTACTACATCTGAATGCACCTAAAGGGAAGGTACATAATTAGCTGATAATCCATCATATTCAAATCATTGAAGCTCCATCCATTACAACAAAATGTAGTTTGGGTTAACTAATGCTGCAACCCTCATTTGGACAAAATGTCAGCATATAAATTTTCCACCAGGTGGTGCCATTTAACCTAACCCATCTATCAATCCATCTAGCCATCCATCCATTATCTATACCTTCTTACGCTGGGCGAGAGGCAGGGTACACCTGGATGGGTTGCCAGTCTATACATATAAAATAAATACATATATAAAAAACATATATAAACTCACTAATTAACCTAACGTTCATGTCTTCGGACTGTGGGAGGAAAGCATAGCAATGGGAGGAAACTCACAGAAAGGCCCTAGCTGCCAGCAGATTCATTCCCAGGACGTTATTACTTTGAGGCAACAATGCTTACCACTGAGCTGCCCTTTTTCAGCCTAGACAGGTTGGCTATTACAACAAAACCACAGTGCATTTTCCCACGATACACCTCACATCCCTCATCTACTACATTGTAGGTTAATATCAGAATGAGAATCAGAATCAACTTTAATGGCCAATTTGACTCCGGTTTTTTATTGCTCTAAATGTACTTACACAGGAATATATATATTATATTTGATCAATCAAATGGATATCAAAACAGATGAACAACTACCATATTTTCTCAAATAATGGCCGGGGTCATGAACAAATTAGGAATATAAATTACGCACAATTTGTAGTCACTCTGTCATATGATAATTGGAGTTATCCTGCTTTTGAATTAATTTATGATGTACAAACCTCTGAATGAACTCCAGCGTACTGGCCACCTCTTCCTGGTACTGCACATTGAATACATAGTAGCAGCCAAACAGGACAGTTAATGCTGACAAAAATTCCATTAGCTCTTGCGGCTGGATGATGACTCTGCCCTCCATAGTTAGCATCCATGTTTTTGCTTGGAGAACAGAATCTCCTATAACAGACACTGGCACAGTAGCTTTTCAGTGTTATTATAGCCTATGGTCAGCCTATGGGTAAAAACTACCATACCATAGCAGAACTTGAGGCTAACAATGATGGGTGACGATGAGGTGAGAGAGCTTAAAGGTGGTTTTGTTCTGACTACATTATGGTGTTTATAGTTTTTAATAAAATAAACAACATTTATGATATTAGTTAGCAAAACTTGCTATATTAATAATGTCATATTGCTAGCCTTTTCCTCCTCTTTTAAATTACAACCCGCTCTGTTTAGCTTCGTAGTGAGATAATACTAGGTGGATAGTGGATAGCAGCAGCCTGTGGTGTACAGCCCGGTAGGACTGGCTACTGTTAATTCAAAATAAAGAGCACAGACATTGGCGGATGATTGTTTGAAAGCACCTTAACTCTTAACTCTGCTGAGTATCAGCCTGGTAAACCTCTGTTCTCTCTCCTCCTGTCTCTGTGATCACCTATACTGTGTACAACAATGTAGCAAAGGCTGGTCTCTTGTTTCATTAAGAGTGTATAGGTGATATCCTATAGGTATAGTATATAGCTATAGTATATATACTATTTTCTATGCATATATACACTATAATGTGTCATTTATTGACTCGAATGGTCCTTTTATGTTTATGCTTCTACTTCTGATAGTTTCATACATTTGTTATTTATGTACAGTATATAATGTTGCCAATGATGCATACAGTTTTTCTGAGTGATTATTTACATTTCTAGTGAACTCCTACGTTATATTAGCCCACTGTGACTAGGATACTGTTAGTTTAATGTTAGATCGTTAGCTTGTGTGTTATAGCCAAGCTATAGGCTATTGGATATCTGCGGCTACTGAATGCTATTGCACTTGTTATGAGTGAGCTGTTATTAATGGCTATCTTGTATTATTTTATCTTTCAAAACCACACACACACACACACACAACGTTTATACTGCATTACAGTAAATTGACCAACCGTCTCAGGATAAGGTAAGGAAGTAAGATCAAGGTGGCTGAGTTAAAAAGGGAGATGATGCCGTTTTATAGTGTGTAATTGCTACCTCCTGATTGGGCAGTGAGTGCAAAGATCCTTCTCAGGGTGCCGAGGCAGAGCCTCGATGGGGTTAACCAATATTGAAGCCCGTTATAGGGCATAGCATGTACAAAATAGAATGAGGAGACCTCAGAAGCTATATGACATTAAAGCAGATCCTCCTGCTGATCGTAATCTCAGCCCTCTGGCTGCCCTCTACATCTGCTGGAGTTGCAATGACCTAAGTGCAGCAATTAACAAAAAGTTGGAAGAAATTCATTACATATATAGAGAACATACTTGAGTCTTTCTTTACAATACTTCTTAATGAGCTTATTTGTCACTTTGTGATATATCTTGTGATACAACCCCCTGACCAGCTCAAGATGCTGTGTGCATTATGTCTGCCTATCTTGCAATTTACAGTTAAATTCTAAGACAGGCTTATTACCTGTAAAAGTTTGATTTTTGAATGATGATGAAAATGAAATTTACCCTCAAATGCATGACACATTTATATAAAAACAGGAATAGTCTTTAGAAATGTCAAACTATGACCCTAATTACAATCAATATTCTCTAGAAACAGCTGTTCAAATTAACATTAATACTTACATTAGCCAGAAGAAAGAGTGAATCCTCCCTCTCTCTGAAGTACACCATTGTGGTAATCGTAGATGCAACACCACAGTCCATGTCTCCACTACCAGCAATGTCTATGTCTTTCAGGACTGTCCTGACATCCTTTTTCCACCTTGGAAGTTGACTTTCAAAAAAATGTAGCACCTTCTTTCCTTTTCTGCTGAGAGATTCTATGAGTCTGGTGTTAACATCAGTCCCAGTCAGAGTGCTGAAGTGAGCACACAAAAATCTCATCATGAACAGAAATGGCCACTGTTCTTTCAGTTCATCGATGCTGGGTTTGGGGTTGATATTGATGGCATTGCGCTGAGAAGCATATGTGATCTTCATCAATTCTTCCACCTGGCCATGCTCTGCTGCTCGGGGTCCCTCTTGAGATAACAACAACCATTTCCTTTCTTTTTCTTCTACTGATTCTGGAGTCTCATCTTCAGGGAGGTCAAGTGGGTGCCAACTGATGCAGCCGTAGCTATCTGTTTTTGAACATTTGGATGCAGTGGTCTCACTGCTGGGTGCAGACTCGCTGTCATTGATATGACGTTTTGGTTTTCTAACTCTCACCAGTGTGTTGTCATGATTGACATGTTCAACCCTTGTATTTTATCTGATTTAACAAGGAGCCATAACCACTCTCCTTCCATTGTTACATCTGCAAAATTTTGGGGTACTTTTCAGTGATTCTTCTTGCTATTTCTGAACACTGGCTTCTAGTAGGGTTCAAGCATATTTCTCGAATTGAGTCTACAATAGTTCTCACCATAGCTAAATGCTCCTGCTTCCTGGGTTGCTGGCCTTGTGCGACACATTGTCACAAATTTGGTGGCATTTTCTCCCACGGGACTTCATACAATGAAACCCAGTCAGAGATTTGAATAGGGACATGGGTTGGTAGGCCTGAAGATGAAGAACCTGCTGGAAAGTTGCCTAGCTGGCAAGATGTAAGGTCTTCATGGCCTGTATTAGGAATTAAAACATCTTTATTGTATTATTGCATGTATTGTTTGGGCACTTTTTAAGCAGTCGCAATATATAATTTTTAGAAACCCAATGCTGAAAAACTATCCAATATCCACTACATATCTTCACAAAAATAGGTACTACACCGACCACAGGAGTATGTGAATACCTTGCTATACATTACAAAAATTTACATTGTGAAGTGTGCTTAAAGGAATACTTCACCCAAAAAAATCTACTCACCCTCATGCCATCCAAGATGTATTTGACTTTCTTCAGTAGAATACTTCTGAAGATTTTTAGGAAGAT